>NC_090741.1:94935471-94940471 GCF_036898095.1 Palaemon carinicauda | reverse complement strand
ATTCATTTTTACTCTTGTAGTTTACTTATAGCTTTACTCCCTTTCTTCACCGGGAAATTTTTTCCATGTTGAAGCCCTTGGGCTTATAGTACCCTGCCTTACTCAGTATGGCTGGAGCTGAGCCAGTAATAAATAATAGAAATAATATTGATGACATCTAATTTATAAAAAAAAATACATCTCAAATGAAGAGATAAACAGGTAATGTAATATATCGAATTCTAGGATACTTTGAATAATACACCTTATAATTCCTATACATAGTGAAACCTAATATATAAAAATATAATTTTAAAGCTACGTCTCAAAAAAAAAAAAAAACAGAAAAAAAACTGATAAATTACTACTAAAACAAAGACAACATCAGTTCTGAAATGGGTAGCTGGAAAATTGCTAACGTAGAGAAAGCCTAGATATTGTGCCAGTTCAGAAAGTCTCAATGAATTTTCAAGGATTTATTTTGCCAGTTAAAGGAGATATCGGTGGGAAACTGAACCATGTTTTCTATATTTCTTAAGGCTTCCATTAAATAGAAGACTGGTGATCTGCATCTCTACTAAAAGGACTTCCAAATTCATATGTAATATTGCACCAATCACTCGAACAAATTAACAGATTCGTAGGGCTTATGTTAATAAACCTTATTTACTTTAGAGTTTATAAATAATGCTTCCCTTTTCTAAGCTATTTCGAAGATTACAACAAATCTCTATAACGGTTATAGGATCCATAGCAGAGAGAGAGAGAGAGAGAGAGAGAGAGAGAGAGAGAGACTTAACAAAACGAAATCCAGAATGCTAAGCTTGAACAGTGATAGGATGAAAATGGAAACATTTCAATTGGCAGTTCTTTTCACTATTCGTTGATTTCGTGACCATTTGTCTGGTCACTTCTTACAATTTATCAGTAATTCTGGGATTCTTAAGTATCACGGGTTAAAGGGTGATAAGGATATTGTTATAAGAAGATACTCACTTATAATAGTAGTTGTCTTATGCTCTACGTAAACAAAGTACGAATCAACTCTTTTACCAATCCATAGAAGCAATATAAAATGTAAAGAAAAATGTGTGGATGATAATCATAAATGTGAGTTGCATATTGAGTTTTATGTTTAGCATATTAGAATTAATGTTCTTTTATGTATATACCTATGATAAGATTTAGATTAGGATATTCAAATTGTTGTTACTTGACGGAATAATTCATACGAATTAAATATTAGAAGCTTATAGAAAAAGGGTCTCACCAATCCATGGTGGCAATATCAAATGTAATGAAAATGTATGAGGATTTAGAATTCCCAATCGACTCCAGAAAGGTGAAAAGTCATCCTAAATTGAAAAACATTACGTGAAAACTCTCTTTAATCCAGGAAGACATTTAAAGTGGTTCAGAATGAAGGATCGTAACTGCCTAAGTCCGGAAAAGAAAGGCCATAGAAGGTGGGATGAATATAGCCATTAAGGAAGAGTTATTGGAGATTTATCTTCCCAGAATTTATGCTGTGCCTAAAGTCCACCACTTCTAGGCAGGATTATTAGAAGAGGGTTTACGGTGTTCACTTTCTATAGGGATTCCTGTATATCCTTTTGGCGATAACTATCATTTATAATGAAAACTTTATAGTTATATATATATATATATATATATATACACACATACATACATAGTCTGTGTGTGCGTCTGTGTAATATCTGTCAACACATTGACTGATTAGAATTGAGAGAGAGAGAGAGAGAGAGAGAGAGAGAGAGACGAGAGAGAGAGAGAGAGACTTTACATTTCAAACTCCAATTAAATTTCTTTCTTACAGTCTGTTGATGATGGAGAGAACTTTCCATCCTCGCCTTTTTGCAACTGGAGTGAGCAAAGCCTCACAGTATAATCCTTTATCTCCAACTTCAATTGTAAAAAAAAATAAAAGAAAAGAAAACCAACAGCAGAAGATGTTTCAGATTAATCTTAATCGGGTTTTAACTGTTGGAGCTAAAAGGAACTTTTAGGACCTCTCTCCTCTTACAATGGAAGGATACAAGGATGCTGTAGGACACTTTTTCTTTTTCCATTTATGGCGAGGATTTATTTTTCTTTTATTATGAAATGAGTCTGCCAGTCCCCTTGAAATGACAGTAATTTCTTCTTCAGTGAAATGGCGGCATTTAATAGAATAGAACGATGGTAATATTGTTTATGCGTTCCTTGTTATTAGTTAAAATGAATAACTCAAAATGACAGTAACAGGTATTCTCCGCAATTTCAGATATGAAAATGATAATAGATTTAGTGGAACAAATTCCACAAAATTTTATAATATGCTATTCTTTTTCTGGATGAAATACATTTGAAAAAAAAATATATTTCTGTGTAATTTCAAGGTATAGATGAAAAAACTGTAAAGTAAGAGTTATGCGAATTTAATGCGATGGAAAATATGAATGGCATGAAATGAAGGTAATATGCTTTTTTTTACGCGATGGATGAAAATAAATTGCATAAAAAACTTGTATTCAATTCGTGCATAGGTGAAACATTAGCGTCAAAATGACAATACTCGGATTCCCTTAAAATTAATGGAAAAGTTGATTATAAAAGGACACTCATATGACTTCCGTGCGATGTACGAAACCAATGTACAATGAAATGGAGGTAACATACTTTCTCTTCCAATAAAAATTCTGTACAAACTGAATAAAGTAAATTCTGGAAATGGAATTTTTGATCATAATTGTTTTCACATTCATAGATTTATTTCATTTCAGAAGATTTCTCGATTTTCGGTTTTATTTAAAACTTGAATTTCAATTTGTACAAGAACAATCAAAAACATTCGAAAGGATAAACATACAAGGCTTTAGCTATCGTACATTGTGAATCGGCCTTCAGCTGTACACCTTGTTAAGGGCACTGACTGCATTACCACTCTACAGAGTAAAACTTTCTATCCATTGCTTATTGGGCATTTTTTCCAATTTAATTTAATAAGGCTGAAAATACATTTCTTCTAGCGAAAATTATCATTTCCTAATTTGTTAACATTAGAGAGGAGAGAGAGAGAGAGAGAGAGAGAGAGAGAGAGAGAGAGAGAGAGAATCTTTATTTAGATCGAAAGAATTGGAGATGAAAAATAAAAACTAATTGCAATAAAAACATCGGTTCCTGAAATAGAGCTAATAAATCATATTAGAGGTAAGCTATTGTTTAGTTAAGTTTTATGTTTTATTTTTCATAAATTCAATAATAACTATAATAATAAAACACAAAATAATAATAATCATAATAATAACGAAAATATAAGGAAGATCCAATAGTCTTTTCTACGTTGAAACAATTTACAATTGGGAATATTTTCCTTCACAAATTATTTCAAACTTACCAAAGATGTTGGAACCTTTATTAAACATTTGAATATCTGTTCCCAGATTAGAGAGAGCAGTTTCAAAGGGTATAAACTACTGACTGTAATTAGAATTACCTCATGTAATTAAAAATAAATATCATGAATATTAATAAGGAGAGAGAGACGAGAGAGAGAGAGAGAGAGAGAGAGAGAGAGAGAGAAGTCGTAACAATGAAGAAAAAGCAATCATCTTTCCGTGAGTTATCCGTTCTTTTATTATCATCATTCTTATCATCATCAAAATGAAGAGATTTCTTAAAGAACTAAGTAACCCTTCAGATATAACATTAACGTTCCCTCGAGGTGAAAATATGATTTCATTTCTTGTTTAGATAAAATTCTATTCTCGTGACCTATGTTTACTACAACCCACACTAGTTAAAAGTTAACGAAACAGGGTCATTGGCCTGAGATGTAGATAATTATGTGTTTTAAAAATTCTCTGAGGAATTTTAATGTCTCCATTTGAAAGGATTCCAAGTAATTTTAAAAGCAATATTTACAACTATTCAAAGAAATGGCCATGGATTGTTATTATTAAAGCTTAATAATTATTATTATATTATTATTATAAAGGAAATATTAAAGATTATATATATAATAAATATATATATATATATATACTATATATATATACATATATATATATATATATATATATATCCATATTATATATATATATATATTTATACATGAACGTACATATATGTATATATATATATATATATATATATATTATCATTATTAATTACCAAGCTATAATCCAAGTTGGAAAAGCAGGATGTTATAAGCCCAGCGGCTCCAACAAGGAAAATAGCCCAGTGGAAAAAGGGAGAAAAAAAGGAAATAAGAGAAGTAATTACCTATTGAAATAAAATATTTCAAAAACAGTAAAAACATTGAGATATTTATTTCTTATATAAGCGATAAAAATAGGAGAAAAGCATATATAAGATAAGATATTATGCCTGAGGGTGCCCTCAAGCAAGAGAATTCTAACATAAGACAATGGAAGACCATGATACAGAGGTTATGGCACTATCCAAGACTAGAGAACAAGGGTTTGATTTTGGAGTATCCTTCTCCTAGAAGAGCTGCTTACCATAGCTAAAGAGTATCTTCTACGATTACCAAGATGAATGTAGCTACGGAAAAATTATAGTGAAGTAGTTAACCCCTTGAGAGAAGAGTTGTTTGGTAATCTCAGTGTCGGCAGGTGTATCAGGACAAAAAAGGTCAGAATATCCTCTGTATGTGTAGGCAAATGGAAAATGAACTGTAACCAGAGAGAAAGATCCAATGTTGTACTGTCTAGCCAGTCGAATGACCCAAAGTCTCTAGGTGTGGTATCTCAAATATATATATATATATATATATATATATATATATATTATATATATATATTATACTGTATATATATACATACATATATATATATATATATATATATATATATATATATATATATATATATATATATATATATATATATATATATATATATATGAGATACCACAGTAGGTTGGCCAGGGCACCAGCCGCCCGTTGAGATACTACCGCTAGAGAGTTGGGGGGTCCTTTGACTGGCCAGACAGTACCA
>NC_090741.1:94917971-94927971 GCF_036898095.1 Palaemon carinicauda | reverse complement strand
AGGGATGCAGCAAGAGAGACACTGCGAAAATGGGTCAAGGGCTTTCAGAAGAACGCCTTGGGCCCATACCTTCCTAACGAAAGGATGAGGGACTGTCTGTTCCCTAGAGCATCTTCGGATGCAATCGTTCCACAGGCTCAACCCGAGATTCCCCTCGTCCAGATTCCGATAGAATCTGTTGTTTCGGACGCCTTGAAGGGCATCCAGCTTAAGGACAACATGTCGGTTGTCTCAGAGGAGACTGAGCATAATCTCCTGGTGGAAGAATTAGAACAGGAGGATGACGTACCCCCTGAAGGCGAGACCGAGAAAGCCGAAACAATTTCGGTTTCTTCTGCTACGGTGGCCGAGCCGGTGCCTTCGACGTCTTCTTCTGCCCCCCAGTTAGATTCGATTACGAGTACGCTGCACTCTCTTCTTTCCATGTTCCAGTACATGCAAAAGAAATCGTCGGAGAAGGAGGCTTCTCTTCGGACGGAGATGCACCAGCCCGTGGCGACGGGTTTAGCCCTGAAGAAGCTAAACATCAAGGATCTTCCTGCTTTCCCTGACGTCCATCCTTGGAGGTATGAGGAGCATATGCCGATATCAGGGGGAAAGATCTTCCTCTCCGAGAAACTGGGCACTGTCCCAGTGGATGACGTTGAGTTCTGGCCCAGCAAAGGGGCCTATCCGGATTGCTATGTCCGTCTGAGAACGGAACCTTCGTCCAAAGAGGAGACAGAGCCGAAAGAGGTCATCGTTCTTGACCTCCCCAAGGCCCAGGCCTTATTTACCAACACCTTGAAAGAGAGGGCCTTTACTAGTTCCAAGGTGCCGGCTTTCAGCAAAAAGCACCCTTCCTTTATTGCTGATCCCTCTCGTGCCTTTCTCTTTATGGACAAAGGGTTTAAGGACGCCTTACAGGTGGTTGAGGCAGGGAAACCGTGTCCTACACTCGAAGAGTGTAGATCCTTTTCCTTCACCTTTCCATCTGATGACATGGATTGGAAAGATGTTCACAACACTTTCACAGTCGGGAAGCTGGAGGCAGACATTGCCGGACGACAGTTTGGCAAATACCTCCCCAAGTTGTTGAACTTTCTCCTGCGCAGAGAGCAGGAGACAAAAGAACGTCTTGCCACTTCCATGTCTCTGCAGACCGGGCTAGAGACAATGGCAAGCATATCGGAAACCCCAGACATGTACATGGTCTTCGCCAAGGCTCATCCGGCGAAGGTCATCAAAGACCTGTTTATCTTCATCAAAGCCCGAAGGGGTTGCAGAGAGTTCGTGTTCGCCTCGGCTGCGGTGAGGCATGAACCAAGGAAGCGGATAGCTTCCAACATCTTTGGAAAAGACCTCTTCCCAAGCGAGGTGGTCAAAGAGGTCGTGGACAAAGCTGCAATGGAGAATAGGAATCTCCTCTTCAAGTGGGGCTTGTCCTCCAAGAGGAAGTTTTCTGCTGACGAGGGTCCCTAGCCAAAAATGAAGACGAAACAACGAAGAGTGCCCTCTCGTCCCAGACAACAACAACAGCTTCCCATGGCCACCGTGCAACAGAGAGTAGCACAGCCAACCACCACCTTCCAGTTGGTCCCTCAGACGGTGGCGACACAGTCGAACGCCTTCACCCCAGCTTTTGAAAGGCAGTCAATGACCTTTAGGCCGAAGTCTCGAGGTTCCTTTCGAGGATCCTCTAAGCACCCCTCCGGTGGCAGGGGCAACAGAGGTGGACGTGGACGTGGCCACGGAGGTAAATCCTCCGACCAGCACTCAAAGTGAGATGCTACTGGTAGGAGGGAGACTTCTCCTGTTCCGGGATCTCTGGACCTTCGATCCCTGGGCCCACAGCCTAGTCAAGAATGGACTAGGATGGAGTTGGAACACAACTCCACCCAACTTCCCTCAATTCTTCCAACATTCAACCCCCCTATTGGAAGAATATGTTCAGGAACTCTTAAACAAGAGGGTTATAAGAAGGGCAAAGCCCATTAAATTCCAAGGAAGGCTATTTTGTGTTCCAAAGAAGGACTCGGAAAAGCTCAGAGGCATTCTGGACCTATCACCACTCAACAAGTTCATAGTGAACTACAAGTTCAGAATGCTGACGCTTCAACACACAAGGACCCTTTTGCCCAAACAGGCATATACAGTCTCCATAGACATGACGGATGCGTACTGGCACGTACCAATCAACCGTCAAGTTTCCCCCTACCTAGGGTTCAAACTACAGAAAAGATAATACGTCTTCAGAGCCATGCCCTTTGGGCCAAACATAGCCCTAAGGGTAATCACTGAGCATGGAAATGCAATCATTCATCAATTACGCCTTAAGGGAATCCAGGTAGCAGCCTACCTGGACGACTGGCTGGTGTGGGCAGCATCCAAGGAGGAGTACACGCAAGCCTCCAAGGAAGTGATCCAGTTCCTGGAACACCTAGGATTCAAGATCAACTTGAAAAAGTCTCGTCTTTCTCCAGCTCAGAAGTTCCAGTGGCTGGGTGTCCACTGCGACTTACAGTTACACTCCCTTTCCATTCCATCAAAGAAGAGGAAAAAGATAGCGCGATCTGTTAAGAGACTCCTCCAATCCGCCCGGATATCAAGAAGGCAACAGGAGAGCGTGTTGGGGTCCCTCCAGTTTGCCTCAGTGGCTGATCCAGTGTTGAGAGCACAATTAAAAGATGCATCAGGAGTTTGGAGAAAATACGCTTCAAACGCTCGAAGAGATCTAAAGAAACCTATACCAAATCGTTTGCGATCACTACTCAAGCCATGGTTGGAGGTCAAGAACCTAAAGAAGAAGGTACCCTTGCAACCACCTCCACCGTCAGCCACCGTTCACACGGATGCCTCAAGGGAAGGGTGGGGAGGCCACTCTCATCATCGGAAAGTCCAAGGAACCTGGTCTCCCCTCTTCAAAACCTTCCACATCAACTCTCTGGAAGCCATGGCAGTTTTTCTCTCACTGAAGAAACTGAAACTTCGCTGCTCGATCCACATTCACCTGGTCCTAGACAGCAAGGTTGTAATGAGATGCCTAAATCGACAGGGCTCGAGATCGCCTCATCTGAATCAAGTAATACTGGCCATCCTCCGATTGGCGGAGAAGAAGGGATGGCACTTGTCAGCAGTCCACCTTCAAGGATTCCGCAATGTGACGGCGGACACTCTTTCCAGGTTCATCCTAGTGGAGTCGGAATGGTTCCTAGACACAAGATCATTCTCCTTCATCTTACGTAAAGTCCCAGGACTGCAGATAGACCTCTTCGCAACGAGCGACAACAAGAAGCTACCCCGGATTGTAGCCCCGTACGAGGATCCTCTAGCAGAACAGCGGATGCGATGTCTATAGACTGGAACAGATGGTCCAAGATATACCTGTTCCCTCCAACAAACTTTCTGCTGAAAGTCCTTGACAAGCTGAGATCCTTTCGCGGGACAGCAGCGATAGTGGCCCACAAAAGGGCCCAACAGTGTTCGTTTCCCCCCAGTAACGGAACTACGCCTGAAGCTGATCCCGTTGCCGGATCCAGTTCTGACTCAGCAAGTGCAGAAATTGATTGTCTCAGCTTCATCACAGAAGTCCCAGAACCTTCATCTCATGATTTTCTCACCTTAGCAGTCAAGAAAAGGTTCGGGATTTCAAAGGACAGTATTGACTTCTTAGAAGAATGCAAGTCAAAGTCAACAAGAAGACAATATGAGTCTTCCTGGAAAAAATTGGTTGCCTTTGTCAAGGCAAAGAAACCTAAGGAGATTTATACGGATTTTTGCCTGTCCTTCTTCATCCATTTCCATGAACAAGGTCTAGCAGCCAATACGATCAATGCGTGCAAATCCGCCCTAACCAGACCAGTGCTTTATGCCTTCCAGGTAGACTTCTCTAACGAAATCTTCAACAAGATTCCCAAAGCCTGCGCTAAACTTTGGCCAGCAGCCCCTCCAAAGCCCATTTCATGGTCTCTGGACAAGGTTCTTCACTTAGCATCAACTCTGAACAATGAAGATTGTTCGCTAAAGGACTTGACTCAAAAGGTGATATTCTTATTTGCACTAGCCTCGGGAGCCAGAGTCAGCGAAATAGTGGCCCTCCCGAGGGATGATGGCCACATTCAGTTCACAGACTGCGGAGAACTTAACCTCATTCCGGACCCAACGTTTCTCGCCAAGAACGAGCTGCCCACTAAGAGATGGGGTCCCTGGAGAATCTGCCCTCTGAAGGAAGAAGCATCCCTCTGCCCAGTGGAATGCCTAAAGGTCTATCTTCGTCGAACTTCAGACTTTAAGGGAGGTCAGCTTTTCAGGGGAGAAACATCAGGTTCAACGTTATCTTTGAAACAGATAAGGGCGAAAATCACCTATTTTATTCGCAGAGCGGATCCAGACAGTACACCCGCAGGTCATGATCCGAGGAAAGTCGCCTCGTCTCTGAATTTCTTTCAGACTATGTCGTTTGAAAGCCTTCGCGCTTATACTGGATGGAAGTCAACCAGAGTGTTCTTCAAACACTACGCGAAGCAATTACAGGAAAGAAAACATTTCGTGGTGGCAGCAGGTAGTGTTCTAAAACCTGCCGCCTGACTTCTGCGAAGAACAGTTCACTATCTAGGACTTTTAGTGAAGGGTGTACATGATAGACTCTTAAGGGTACATCATGTGAGTAATGTGTCTAGTGAAGACACTATAAACTGTTCTAACTACAAAGGTGACATTAAACATAATTGACTAACACATGTGCCATGCATATTTATATGCATAGTGTTCCTTGTAACAACAGAATACATAGTGAAATCTTTACATATTTCCCATAGAGTGGCTTGTGTTACCTTTTTTAGGTGAAGCTTAATTTTTTTTTGGTATTACTAATTATGCTCTTATGCAGATTCATTCAGCATAAATTGTAATTGTAATTGATTGTTACAACCATGATTTCTATTTTTTATTTTTGTAATAAACAATATTAGGAATCTTTGCGTCTCATTTCGCCCCAAATATTCTAAAGTTTATATTAAAGTCAGAGCATCTTTTGATCCTATCGATATCTAGGAAAACACTAGGAACTAAGGTTATTACTGTTCCGAGCAACCAGGTGAGGACTTATTGTAATAAACTGTTTATCTTTCTGAAATAAGGTTTCCTACATGTATATAAACCTGTCTGTCTCTATTAACAACCAGACCCAGGAGGTTTTCAGTAACCTACACAGATCAATACCATCAAAGTATACACTATGCTTTATGTATATGATGACACTAATATTCAAACTATTTGTTAGCCTTATCCTTGAACTCACAATCCTTGGGTTTTTTCCTAAAGTCTACCCAGACTCTTCCCTGTAGGGGGCATGAAGCACTTACATTTTACATGACCAGTTGAATGACGTATAACGGTAACATCAAGTGTCTCTAGGTCCAGAAGACCAAAAGCAAAATTTTATCTCGAGATGAATGGCACTATTGAAAATCTACAGGTACATTCATGCTCTGGTAAACTTCCATCAGGACGACATGTCCTGAGCCCAAAAAACGGATTTTGAGCGATGCAAAAAATCTATTTTTGGGTGAGGTAGCCATGTTGTCCTGATTGACCCGCCCTCCTTTTGACAGAGGATAACGATTCCCTCCCTAATATACTGTATCTGTTGCACCTACAAAGCTACAAAGAATGGCTAGATGGCACCACGAGGTGGCCGGGTGGCGCCTATTTACAGTAGAGTAAGAGCGTTGCCTTAATATCGGCTCTCCTATATTCTTGCCACCTTTTTCCCTCGAAGCAAAAACGCTATTAGGGGTGTAGATAGCTATGAGACGTGTTAAGAATACGTCCTCTGAGTTTATTTGATATCCCCTATTAAAAATCTTCAAGGGATATTCGCTCCAGGAGTTTGAATTCTGGATACATTTGGTAAATTCTCTGGGATATATCACTGTAGTCAAATATATCCTAGGAAGCTATTAACGAAGGAACTTCCATCAGGACGACATGGCTACCTCACCCAGAAATAGATTTTTCGCTTCGCTCAAAATCCGTTTTTCTCCCCGAGGAGAGAGAGAGAGAGAGCGAGAGAGAGAGAGAGAGAGAGAGAGAGAGAGAGAGAGAGAGAGAGAGAGAGAGAGAGAGAGAGCGTTCTCTTTCTCTCTCTTCGTCAACATTACCATCTGGGGATTGGAGATTCCTCTCCCCTGTAAGAGACACGTGTAGTTCCATTAAAATCTCCCGAATGTAATTTGCATTCATTAATGACATTAGCAAATCGAAATGAAATTTCCTTCTTGTGTTGGAAGGAAGAAGAAGGATCGGGTTCATGACTTAAGGATCTCAAAATATGCAATGGTATCGAGAGATTCCCATTCAGATTTCATATAGGATTTGGCTAAAATAGTCATTGGCAAACATTAAAATTGAAAATCTGATAGTTCTAATTTGACAAAATAGATTTTAGCTATCATAATGCTGAAGATTGAGATTAATTTGGGCATCCCAGACATTGGAAGACCATGGTACAGACGTGATGACACTATCCAAGACTAGAAGAATGGTTTCACTTTGGAGTGTCCTCTGCCTAAAAGTTGCTGACCATAGCTAAAGGGTCTGTTTTACACTTAACAAGAGAAGAGTAGCCACTGAACAATTACAGTGCTTTAGTTAACCCCTTGAGCAAAGAAGAATTGTTTGGTAATCTCAGTGTTGTAAGGTGCATGAAGTCAGAGGAGGATGTGGAGGGAATAGGCCAGACTATTCGGTGTATGTGTAGGCAAAGAAAAAATGAGCCGTGAAAAAAAGTGGAATGCAACGTAGTACTGTCTGACCAGTCAAAGGACCCAGTAACCCTCTACCGGTAATATTTCAATTTGAGGCTGGTGCCACGGCCAACCTACTACAAAGGCTATGCTGCTACTTAAGACTAGAGAACAACGGTTAAATTTTGGAGTGTCATTCTCCTGTAGAATCGGCTTTGTCTCTTGCCTCTGCCATTCATGGGCGACTGTAAAACTTTTAAACCTTAGCAATCTATTGTTTACTTTTACCTCTGCTATTCAGAGGTTATGTTGTTGGTCCCTCTTCATTCATTTAAGGACAGAGTTTTAATCCTTTACGTGCTTGCTCTCTCTCTCTCTCTCTCTCTCTCTCTCTCTCTCTCTCTCTCTCTCTCTCTCTGGCTTCTTGTCAAGAGAACCAATCACATGAACATTTGAATAATTCAGTTATTCACAAAATAAACTTATGAATATGTGAAAAGAATCCGTAGAAAAGAAAAATAATGAAGCTTTTTTGTATTAAGTTTTCTATAGCGAAATACGAGGATGAAGAGGAACAGGAAAAGCCGCTCTAAGAAAAAGAACTCAAACAAAAAAGGATGGGATTATCATGTTTCTTCTCATTGATTTTGGTAATGCCCTTCCTGTTGGTGTTTTCTCTCTCTCTCTCTCTCTCTCTCTCTCTCTCTCTCTCTCTCTCTCTCTCTCTCTCTCTCTCTCTCTCTCTCTCTCTCTCTCTCTGCAATTCTGCTTAAATATAAATCCTTTTCACTGACTTGACAAATTATTTTTTTTTTCAAAAAGGTCTCTTCAGAATTTATGAAAAAATATATAAAGTATAGAACATAAAAAAAAGATATTCCACTGAAGATAATTGTCTCCAAATACATTACATTTATTAATTAGAAAGTGAAGTCAGTGACTGGAATTTACTTGATCTATTTGACTTAAATATAAGATTAATTCTTAATAACTTTCCAGATAATTTCTGTATTAATATTCAATGTTACAGATATTCCAAATGTATTCTCTTTCAACATTTGAGAGCAATGTACATTTATTTGTTCATTATATATTAACTGACAATGAAAGTTATCAATATGTCATACCTCTATTGCATTGGTATTAGCATACATTTTATTATATTTTTAACTAAATAATTTAGTCTCTCTCTCTCTCTCTCTCTCTCTCTCTCTCTCTCTCTCTCTCTCTCTCTCTCTCTCTCTCATATACACTACGAACACAGCTAATTAGCCAATTTTTTGCCCCACCGAGTTTGTACATTTTTAGCTCTCAACCAAAAAACAGTAAACAATAAATTGGAAATGAAGGTCTGGCTGCAGTAACGTTGTTCAGAAAAATGAAAACAGTTCTTGTAATCACTGTGTGTGTGTGTGTATATATATATATATATATATATATATATATATATATATATATATATATATATATATATATATATATATATATATATATATATATATATATATATATGTATATATATGTATATATATATATATATATATATATATATATATATATATATATATATATATATATATATATATATATATATATATATATATATATATATTTATATATATATATATACATAATCATCATTGTCATCATCTTCGCCTACGCCTATTGACGCAAAGGGCCTAGGTTAGATTTCGGAGGTCGTCTCTATCTTGAGTTTTTACTTCAATGCTTCTCCATTCATCATCTCCTACTTCGCGATTCATAGTTCTCAGTCATGTAGGTTTGGAGCTTCCGACTCCTCTAGTCCCTTGTGGAGCCCAGCTGAACGATTGGTGAACTAATCTTTCTTGGGGAGTGCGAAGAGCATGCCCAAAACATCTCCATCTACCACTCATCATGATTTCATTCACATATGGCACTAGAGTAATATCTTTTATAGATTTATTTTTAATCCTGTCCTGTCATTTAACTCCAAATAACCTTCTGATGGCTTTGTTCTCAAATCTACTGAATCTATTGGAGATTGTTTTGTCATACCATGACTCATATTCATGGAGTCAAACCCATCTTACTAAGCTGATATATAGTCTTATTTTCATATGTAATTTGTGGTGATTTGATTTCCGAATTTTACTTAACCTAACCATATATATATATACATATATATATATATATATATATATATATATATATATATATATATATATATATATATATATATATATATATATATATATATATACATATATATATATATATATATATATATATATATATATATATATATATATATATATATATATATATATATATATATATATATATACATATACATATATATATATACTAGTATATAATGAATTTATCAATAACAGTAGTGATTTTAATTATTACCAAAAGCCAAAAATATTTCTAATATCGAATTCACTTTGTCAATGTATTAAAGACCTATTGAGAATATCTTTTTTATAATAATTACTTCTGCTAGGTCAAAGATTCGAGCCTGATCATCTGATGAGAAATTACGATAAACAGTTGACTTATGCTATTATGCTGAATGGTCTAAATCAACTATTTACCCTCATTTCTACGCAATGCTTTGGTTCGAATCCTTGGCAGGGCAGAAAAAATTTTTATAATACGAATCTTTCTATGGATATATGATACAGGGGCAGAACGAATTTCTGTTTTTAGTCATTTGTTTCTTATATATATATATATATATATATATATATATATATATATATATATATATATATATATAAATATATATACATATATATATATAAATATATATACATATATATATATAAATATATATATATATATATATATATATATATATATATATATATATATATATATATATATATATATATATATATATATATATATATATATATATATATATATATATATATATATATATACAGTGGAGAACAAACACTTCGCTCTAGAAAGAAACAAGCTATTGTTTATCGAAAACTTAAATCCTATCACCAAATCACTTCCTACAAGTACCAAAAAGTGATTTTTCGATTGAGATAGAATTAAATGTTGACTAACAAAAAGATTTATATTTTAGTGGGTGTTGAAATTAGTCATCAAATCTGTATCGTCTCGTACCAGAAGCAGTTTATAACTATCATCGTCTACTTTCATATGTCACTGCCATTTTGTCTAGAGGTTTTCGTTAAGTATCTCGAGATCAGATAACCCAATTTTGAAAAGGTTCGTCAAAAGCGTTCACTGACCTACTGGAGACCAGTAGATAG
>NC_090741.1:94895471-94912971 GCF_036898095.1 Palaemon carinicauda | reverse complement strand
TGGAGGTCATGTCAGTGCGAGAAGTCATCCTGCTACCAAGTGTCGATCACAGGTCACTCCAGTCATCTCTGCAGGTATTTAGTTCGACATTCTTCGAATAAAACCATAGTTTTGATTATTTATATAATCTAGATTATTATTCAAATAATGCCAAACAACTGCGCCGTATTTGGTTGTTATTCAAATAGTAGAGAAAAAAAGATGTATCCTTTTTCCGATTCCCTCGTGATGAGGAAACAAGAAGGAAATGGGTTCATCGTTGTAAGAGAAAGGACAACTTTAACCCTACTACTCATCGCATATGCAGTAAACATTTTGAAGAAAATGCACATAAGACAGACCTGCAACAGGAACTTCTTGGATCACGAGCCCCAGCAATGAAAAGAATACCGGGTTAGACCGTCTCTGAGTTACTGCGCACCTTCGTGACGTCAATGGATAGTGACTGTAGAAGAAAACGAGGAAAACAAGTTTTAGGGTCACTACAGTAGGTGTTTCCCCCATAGCACACTTTTCTTTCTTTCGTGACCGAGGAAGATAACTTTTACCTTGATCTTCAGGTACTTTATTATTTGAAGACTAGAATTTAAGTTTTTTCTTTGTTTTTATCTATTTTTTGGTTAAGGAGATAAGAGAATTCTGTTTAAAATTTATACTTTTTTAATGAAAATTAAAAAAAAAAAATTCAAGCTTTTATTTGGAAATTTACTATTACTCTATTTTTCCATATTTTTGCATTTGACTTCTCTCGCAGGAGATTTTTCTGTTCAAGATTCTTATCATAAAAAAACATGAGACACTGTACAAATAGGGAAACAACTTTTGGTAGATTTACAAAAGGAATCATATAAGAAATGAGAGAGAGAGAGAGAGAGAGAGAGAGAGAGAGAGAGAGAGAGAGAGAGAGAGAGAGAGAGAGAGAGAGAGAGATTTTACATATTGGTCTTCCTTTCTCCTTGGACTTGATCTGCAGCCATACACGGAGCAAGTAGCCATGACTCCTCAGGACCCAGAAGATTAACGAGGATTTATCCAGAGATTAACTAGGTGGATGAAGACCACTTGGTTAAGAGAACTTGAGTTCTTGTTGTTCTCCCGAGTAGAGTCAAATACAGACTGATGACATTTCTTAATCTGAACCCTAACCAATGCAGCCGCTCAGCGAGATGCGCGAGATTGTTCTTATTTTGGTCAGAAGTGGGCAATGCAATCCCAACACTTCACATGCCTCATTCACAAGGTTGGTTATCTTTCTTTTTCAATTTTTCAGTATTACTTGAAAAAATCTATTTACTTTTTTTTTTATTAGTCACAGTATTTACACTCATAACAGCTGTTATCTGTGCTTATATATGGGGCTTTGTGTGTACATATATAGTAAATAGAAAGAGACTGTAAAGGGAAAACTTGGCATATTTCATTCCTCAGGCACGATCATATTAATACAAAGTCTTATGACAACTGATGCATATATATATATATATATATATATATATATATATATATATATATATATATATACATATATATATATATGTATATATATATATATATATATATATATATATATATATATATATATATATATATATATATATATATATATATATATATAGTATATGTATATATATATATATATATATATATATATATATATATATATATATATATATATATATGTGTGTGTGCGTGTGTGTGTGTGTAAGAGAAAGAGAGATATTAAAATGTTTTTCTTTCTACATTTCAGATGATAGTGTATCTGGTACATCTCGAATGAAAAGGATAGAAGAGAAAAATCGGAAACGCTTAATTGCAGAAATGTTATCAGGTTGTGAAAATGAGCTTGATGATTACAACAATGTTTCCTGTGGAGAAGACTATCCCCAAAGTGAAGAAAGGGTTCATACAGCAACACTAGAAGATTTGCAGAGTCAATTGAACAGCGTTACTCAAGAAAGAAATGATCTCCTTACAAAGAAAGAGTAGTGGGATGAAGAAAGGTTACGTTTGTTGGAGGATTTAGAGATTGTGAGAAAGGAAGCATCAAGTTGCAGAGCGTTTTTAGAAAAAATGTTTTCTCCTTCACAGGTGCAAAACATTATGAGTGGAAGAAATGTGAAACGTTGGGCAGATGGTGACATTAGTCGTGCAATAACATTGAAAAATTTGAGTCCATAAGGTTATCGGTACTTACATGATCAGTGCAAGATTCCTCTTCCCTCAGAAAGTACCCTAAGGCGTTGGGTATCAAAAATCATTGTTGACCCGGGGATCTTGCACACAGTTTTTGAAATACTAAATGAAAAGGGCAAGGAAATGAAAGAATATAGTCGTTTATGTGTAATTTCCTTTGATGAGTGTAGTGTTTCTCAAATCTGGTGTTATGACCAAGGATCAAACACACTTTATGATCCTGAATCTCGTGTACAGTGCATTATGATCAGAGGAATAACAGAATCTTGGAAACAGCTAATATAATATAATTTTGATACCTAGGTTACTAAGGAACTGTTATTTGATGTAATTACAAAAGTGGAGTCTGTCGGTTTTCCTGTTGTGGCTATGGTGTGTGACATGGGTCCTACTAACATCAGTTTATGGAACAGTCTCTATATAGGAAAAGAAATTCCTTCATTTGAGAACCCCTCTGTACCCGAAGGAGAAATTCATGTCTTCGCCGATGCTCCTCATTTAGTCAAGTTAGTGAGAAACAATTTTCTTGATTCATGTTTTGAATTACAAAATAGAAATTTTGTTCTGAGTGGATATGTTAGGAAAATTGTCAACCGAAGTAAAAGTGATTTGAAACCCACATATCGTTTAACAGAGAAACACATAAATGTAACAGGTACACAACGTATGAATGTGAGGAAAGCAGTGCAGCTTCTTTCGGAAACAACATCTAAAGCTTTAGATTTTTATGGAAGTCAGGGACTTTTGAAGAGCATGTACTGGGAAAGTACAAGGGACTTTATAAAGCTTGCCGACTCCTGGTTTGATGTGTTCAATTCAAGGGTACCTTATGACAGAAAAAAATCTAGACATGCCTATGGGATGCAACTGTCGGAACAGAATAAAATCCTTGACAATATGAAGTGTACAGCTGAAACGATGCGAGTTTTGAAAAGTAATAAAACCTACCAGTTCCAAAAGGGACTTATTGTGTCATGTAAATCCTTGCAAAGGTTGCATGATATGTTGAAAATTAAATATGATATATCATACATAATTACCTCCAGACTTAACCAAGATGGACTGGAAAACATGTTTGGCTGTCTTAGACAAATGGGTGCATCTTATGATCATCCTACGCCAGTTGAATTCAAACACAGAATAAGGTCATATTTACTTGGCAAAGGAAACTCTATAACTGGAAAAAATTGTAACTCGATGAAGGAGTGCGATTCTTCAAATATGTCGGAAGGAATGTTCAGTCAAGAGAAAAGTTGTGAAAACAATGATTCAAATGAAACTGATCTTGAAAGAGAGCTTATGATTTCTGCAATGGTGTTTCCCTCTACTGAAGATGAGAAGATGCCAGAAGAAGATTCAGAAAACTTTGAAAATGAATTTTATGAAAGAACTTTAGAGAATGTTGCAGACGATGAGGGCCTTCGATATGTTGGAGGTTATGTGGCATCTAAATTTCCAGATTATCAGTTCTTAAGATGTAAACTTAAAAAAGTGAAAGGTACCTGGATTAGTGCAGTAGAGCGACATGATGATAAATTAACGGAACCAAGTGCTGATTTTTTGAAAAATTAAAGGTAAAGGAAAAAATGTTTAAAACATACAATGGAGAAAATACACTGAGACCAGGCAATGGAGTATTATACGACTTTGCACGCCATATTGAAAATTGTGTATCCTTGCCTTTTAAAGTAATAATGTTTTTTGTTAGATGTCGGATGTTTTTTAGGATGAGAGTTCTGAATGCCCAAATTATATCAAGTAGGCAAAAAAAGAAAAAGATTCATAAATTAACTAAATAATGCCATATATTTTTTTTTTACTTTTGCTAAATATTTCTCATTGCTATTATGAAGCCAGATACTATTATGTGTTATCTATGTATATTTATGTTAGTTTATCAAATAATGTATTGTAAAATTGTAAATAAGTCTTTGTAAATAAATAACAGGTCAAAAGTTAATTGAATATTTTTCAAGTCCTATCAAGCATAATAATTTATGGTTTCTTTTATATATTAGATATCCAAGATTACCAATCCACGATTTTGTATGTGCAAGACAGTGACCTCTATAAATTCAAAAGAACACCAAAGGTATACAAGATAACAGAGGGAAAAGGACATCACACACACTTACAGACAGGCCTAATCCCTTCGACCCAAGGTACTTAAGTTCAGTTGTTCCCAGGGCTGTACTTGCCTTGACCGCTCCCACCCTGACCTCCTGGAGCGTCACGGAAATACCCCACAACTACCCCCGCGACTAAAGTGACTGTACCTCTCTCCCTTATTCTATATACCTTGGGTAGAAGTACAACCTGGTATATCCGAGAGGACTTCTGAAAAATTATCCAGTACTTCTTCTAGTTTCCCCTTTTTGTTCTGGAGTTAAAGTTGGACAGATATCTAATTCAGAAGTAATTTCTTCTTCAACACAAGGCATAGGATCTTCGATGCCTTTGCTCAAAACTATTACATGAGAGGTTACACAGCAATAGTCTGAAATTGAACTATTCAGATTTTCATCAGCCACTGATAACACATTCTGTGACCTGTAAAAATATGCCTTCAGCAAATTAACGTGAAATGTTTTTGGCTTACCTTTCACATCGATTATGTAATCAACACTATTGAGTTTCTGCAAAACTTTAAATAGTCCTTCCCATTCAACTAACAACTTATTGTGTTCTGTTGGCAGTAATAGTAACACATCATCATTGACTTTAAACTGCCTACGAGTACTTTTCTTGTCAAAGTACGAACTGTAGATTTCCATTGAAGTCTTTATATTTTCCTGGACTATTTTTGAAGTTTCCTCTAGCCTGTTTCTAAGATAAAAAAGAAAAGAATAAACATTCTTGGTATCATTAGAAAGGCCAGTATTAGTCCATATCTCATTCAATATTAGTAGTGGTCCCCTTACTTGGTATCCATAAAGGAGTTCAAATGGTGACAAACCAAGAGTGTCAGAAGGAATCTCCCTCATAGCAAACAGGGCACAAGGTGAATATCTATGCCATTATCTTGGCTGCAAATGACACAATTTCTTCAATATAGATTTGAGAAGAGAGTGTTGTCTTTCAAATGACCATTGCCAGCTGGATGATACGGAGAAGTGAACAATGGTTTTACTCCCAACATTTGGTACACATGTTCCATAAGTTTTGATGTGAACTGCTTTCCTCTATCAGATATTTTTCCCTTTGGTATTTCTAACCTAGAAAATATTTGCATAAGAGCATCTGCAACATCAACAGTGGTTATGGTCTTCATAGGAATTGCTTCAGGAAATCCTTTAGCTTAATCAATCATTGTTAAATTAAACCTGTGACCTTCAGATGTGCTTAGATTCAGTGGACCCACTATGTCAATTCATACTCTGCTAAAAGGAATGGAAACTACTGGCATTTTTACCATAGAGAACCTTTTATGTCTACCTTTACTTGTGTTCCTCTGATAGTTATCGCAAGATCTACAATATGCATACACATCTGTATACATTCCTGGCCAGAAATATAGTTCGTTGATTTTTTTTAGGGTTTTGCGATGACTAAAGTGTCCTGCCACAGGGAAATCATGAGCCAATTTAAGAACAACCTATCTAAGTTTAGGAGGAACAACTAAATAAAATTTATTTGCAATTCTTGAATTGATTGCATTTATAATTTCCTTATACAAAACTTCATTTCTCAGTACATACCTGTACTCCATTTTTGAGTTTTGCGTTATGGTGTTGGCTTGATAATCTTTCCTGATCGATTCCAGGGTGGAACATTCATTTTGCAGTTTTATAAAGTCAGTAGGAGTAGTCTCAAGGGCTTCTACATCAGGAAAAACTAATGGGTGAACAACTTTCCATAAAGCTGAACGAGTGATTATATTAACGTGTTCAATAGCTCTACCCTTTTCTGTAGGCAGATTGTTTCTTCGAGGTTCCTCATCAATGAAGTTCCAAGGGGGGCAGTCTCCATCTTCAGGAAAAACAGCACCTTCAAAGTTACCTAAAAGTACTGTACAAAACTTAATTGGGGCAATGATAGCATTAACCTTTCCAGTAAACCATTTACATCCAATATAAACTGGTGACACTGGAAAAACATTTTTCCTTCCTAAATAATCAATTAATGATGATTTGGGCAATTCCCTCGCATTCAAGTTAGGAAACAGGTCTTTTGGATACAATACATGTAGAACAGCCAGTATCACGTAAAATGGTAGAAACACGAGAACCATTAACCACACCATAAGTAAATGGAGCTCTAGAGTGAGTTTCTTTAGAAGCATAGCGACCAACCTTATTTGATCCTGCTTTGTTCGATGACGAGCCAGGAGTAGAAGTCATTGCAGCTTTACCTTTAGGACAGGATCATGCAATGTGTCCAGCTTCACCACAAACATAGCAAAGTGGTGTTGGCCTTTGGGTGACAATTGAAGATAGTTTAGGATTCAGACTTTTCTTTTGAGTCTGCTTATCCCCAGGATAACATCTATGTGCACCTGCAAATCTGTCTGCTGCTTCGGCAACATCTTTAGCTTTCCATAATTCCTGTTCTTTAATAAAAAGTCTGATGTCATGTGGTAGGACAGTGAGAAATTGATCAACAACAATAAATTCTATTAAGTTTTCAAAAGAATCATCAACATCACTTGAATGAAACCAATAATCAAAGTGTCTAAAGAGTTGAGTCATAAATTGAGAAAAATTAATCTTAGAGCTCATCTTAGCAAATCTGAATTCTTTACGGTACTGTTCGGGGGTCCTCTTAAAAGCCCTTAAAACAGCAGCTTTTAAACTTACATAATCTGCAATTTCTTCTTCAGAAAGGGTAGAATAAATATTTAAAGCAGTGCCCGAAAACAATAATGCCAAACGGGTAGCAGTTATGTCCTCATCTTCATTATAAGGAACAAGTCTTGGTGGTTTAATACCACTTACCTTAGGAGCAGTACTTTCCTGAATACCATCATCAATTCTTTATTTATCAAGAGATAGCTTTGCTTCCTCAAGCGCTAATCTTCTTTCTTCTAAACTTCTATCCATTTCATATTTCTCAAGTTCTCGTACCTTTTCTCTTTCCTCTCGTTCTTTAGCCCTTTCTTCTCGTTCTTGTCTCTCCTTTTCTCGTTCTTGTCTCTCCTTTTCTCGTTCTTGTCTCTCCTTCTCTTTTTTTTCTTTCTCTTTGTAATCATGCTTCATATTTTTTTGTTGCCCATTCACCAAGTCCATTTCCTTCCATACCAATTATTCTTCCTTGCTCGATCCAATAGGAAAACTGTAATTCAGACATTGTATGAAACTAGAGCAAACCGTTACAATTAAACTAGTGTGTTGCAAAGGACAGTAACAAGTCTTGATTTTATGGTGAAACCTAAATTGAAAATATAATAAAGAAGACCATAAAATATACTTACATTCCATACACTAACAGTCAAAATACTAAAGAGCTTTCAACTATTTAGAACTCACTTTTCTTGAATGCTAAAACGCATTAAGAAACAAAGGTCAGCATTTGCTGGACTCCTTAACTAGGGTAACTCGTTGAATTTACTATGGCTCCAACACTATCATGCTTAGCATAATTCCTGTCCCCCCTAGGCAATTACGATACTCAAACTCCTTTACCCTTAAAGTCACTTAAAGATTTGTTCAAAGAGGCTGTACTGTACTCACCCCGCAAAATCTATATGTTATAATGGCTAAGTGAATTTCATCTTGATTCCCACAACATATGCAGTACTATCCTGGCAAGGTCGCCAATATGTAAGAGATATTTCTATATATCCTTATCAGATTCTTTTAATGATGTTTATAGCAAGATAATACCTTATAATATTGAGAAAATAATAGGGCAAAATCAGATAGAGATAAGTTTACCAATATTGTAATTATCAATAATCTTTAAAGTTACATGCAACTAGAGTTCCATACAAATAAGATATAAATTACGTGAAATTATGAATGCTGATTAAATACAAAACAATATAAATATAATTATTAAATTACCAGGAAAAAAAAATTCAAACATGAATAAAGAGCCCAACTATGAAATTACAGTTATGAAACCTAACTTCGTTATTACTAGTTGCCCAATACTCTTTGAAGCAAATCAGTCAAATAATTCACGTCACAATAATATATAATAAAAGTTACGATAACAAGCACCATATAATAAAGTACCCAAAATATAACTATGCAAGATGCCGAATCCAAACAGAAAAACAAACATTAATATTAGTCACATTTATCACTGAATATTTGTCTCTCAAGAAATTAAACAGAGAAAAGCAATGTATACTACTATTCTCTTGTAGTACCGAGGAACATCCACAAAGTCTTTCTCTTGCACATTTCAATTGAAGTTAGGGTTAGGAAAAGCACACATTTCCTTCACTTTTTTACTTTCTCTTGAAATGTAATACAATTTCTTCCAAGAACAAAACGGGACTTCGTGACGGGTTAGGGACACACCCGCAGCTGTCCACTTAAGCTTGAGAGAGTAGCACAGAAAGTGCTTGATTGAACAAAAGAGAGGTCCCAAGAAAACTATCTAGGGACTCTCAAACAGGTAGTTACTAAAAAAGATAAAAAGTAAACAGGAAGTTACATTTAAATACCGTAATTTTTTCCATTATAATGTATATATATATATATATATATATATATATATATATATATATATATATATATATATATATATATATATATATATATATATATATACATATATATATATATATATATATATATATATATATATATATATATATATATATATATATATATATGTGTGTGTGTGTGTGTGTGTGTGTGTGTGTGTATATGATAATTTTATCATTTACACATATTTTGCCATATTCATAGAAGCCATATATTATATTCTCCTAATATTTAGATTCTCTCTACCTTGGGATCAGAGACATAATGGGGAATCAGCTGAGTAACTATGTCAATGGAACCTTAGATACTTGGGCCCAGTTCGATTCCCCGGCCAACTAGAAGCTCTTGTTTGAGTTGATTCCCCCTTGGATCTCTGATCCTGAGGTATAGAGAATCTAGATATTAGAAAACATTTAAAATATGGCTTATATGAATACATATACATACATATACACATACGCACCCATATATATATATATATATATATATATATATATATATATATATATATATATATATATATATATATATATATATATATATATATATATATATATATATATATGTATATATATATATATATATATATATATATATATATATATATATATATATATATATATATATATATATATATATATATATATATAAAACACCAAAAGATAAAAAAAGATCATGATAAAATTCAAAATATACAGAGCAATGACCGAACATGCGTCCAGCGTTGACGTAAAAAACGTTTTGAAACGGCGACCAACACCTCCCGCTGGAATTATCAACACAAAATCCATTGTCCTCACTTACACTGCGAACGTTTACGGAAAGTATGGGACTCGTGTTCTTAGAACGAAAAAAGAAGGTGATTGAGTTTGACGAAACAATATAAAAAACGACGTCTCTTTTGTCTAAAAGGAATCTCCCTCGACAATGCTGCGAAAAAATATGGAAGTTTTGAAACTTGATCTTTTATGCAAACTGTCTTTTAGGATTTTGTTCTGACCTCGTATCAGGTTAGACTTGAAAGCACTAATCCAGTACCAGGTAGAAATGAGAGCACCAATCCAGAATCAGGTCAGAAATGAAAGCACCAATCCAGCATCAGGTCAAAAATGAAAGCACCAATCCAGTATCAGGTCAGAAATAAAAGCACCATTCAAGTACCACGTCAGAAATGAAAGCACCAATCCAGTATCCGGTCAAAAATAAAAACATCAATCCAGTATCATCTCAGAAATGAAAACACCAATGCAGTATTATGTTAAAAAAGAAAACACCAATCTAGTATCAGGTAGAAATGAAAGCACCAATCCAGTTTCCGGTCAGAAATTAAAACACCAATCCAGTATCAGTTCAGAAATGAAAGCAGAAATCCATTATCTGGTCAGATATTAAAACACCAATCTAGTATCCAGTCAAAAACGAAAACACTAATCCAGCGCTAGGTAGAAATGAAAGCACCAATCCAGTATCAGGTCAGAAATGAAAGCACCAATCTAGTACCAGGTCAGAAATGAGAGCACCAATCCGGTATCTGGTCAGAAATGAAAACACTAATCCCATACCAGGTAGAAATGAAAGCACCAATCCAGTACCTGATCAGAAATGAAAGCACCAATCCAGAATCTAGTCAGAAATGAAAAAAAAAATCCGGTATCTGATCAGATATGAAAACACCAATCCAGTACCAGATAGAAATGAAAGCACCAATCCAGTACCAAGTCAAAAATGAAAGCACCAATCCAGTATCTGGTCACTTATGAAAACACTAATCCAGTACCAGGAAGAAATTAAAGCACCAATCCAGTACCGGGTCAGAAATGAAAGCACCAATCCAGTATCTGGTCGAAAATGAAAACACCAATCCAGTATTCGGTCAGATATGAAAGCACCAATACAGTACCAGGTCATAAATGAAAGCACCAATCCGGTATCTGATCAGATATGAAAACATCAATCTAGTATCAGGTAAGAAATGAAAGCACCAATCCACTACCAGGTCAGAAATGAAAGCACCAATCCGGTATCTGATCAGATATGGAAACACCAATTCAGTACCAGGTAGAAATGAAAGCACCAATCCAGTACCATGTCAAAAATTAAAGCACCAATTCAGTATCTGGTCAGATATGAAAACACCAATCTAGTACCAGATAGAAATGAAAGCAGCAATTCAGTACAAGGTCAGAAATGAAAACACTGATCCAATATCTGGTCAGAAATGAAAACACCAATCCAGTATCAGGTCAGAAATGAAAGCACCAATCCGGTATCTGATCAGATATAAAAACATCAATCCAGTATCAGGTAAGAAATGAAAGCATCAATCCAGTACCAAGCCAGAAATGAAAGCACCAATTCGGTATCTGATCAGATATGAAAACACCAATCCAGTACCAGGTAGAAATGAAAGCACCAATCCAGTAGCAGGTCAGAAATGAAAGCACCAATTCGGTATCTTATCAGATATGAAAACACCAATCCAGTAGCAGGTAGAAATAAGAGCACCAATCCAGCACAATGTCAGAAATGAAAGCAGCAATCCAGTATCTGGTCAGATATGAAAACACCAATCCAGTACCAGGTAGAAATGAAAGCACCAATCCAGTACCAGGTCAGAAATGAAAGCACCAATTCGGTATCTTATCAGATATGAAAACACCAATCCAGTAGCAGGTAGAAATAAGAGCACCAATCCAGCACAATGTCAGAAATGAAAGCAGCAATCCAGTATCTGGTCAGATATGAAAACACCAATCCAGTATCTAGTCAGAAATGAAAACACTAACCCGGAATCTGGTCAGAAGTAAAAATACCAATCCAGTATCAGGTAAGAAATGAAAGCACCAATTCAGTACCAGGTCAGAAATGAAAGCACCAATCCAGTATCTAGTGAGAAATGAAAACACCAATCCAGTATCAGGTCAGAAATTAAAGCAACTATCAAGTAGCACGTCAGAAATGAAAGCACCTATCCGGTATCTGATCAGATATTAAAACACCAATCCAGTTCTAAGTAGAAATGAAAGCACCAATCCAGTACAAGGTCAGAAATGAAAGCACCAATCCGGTATCTGATCAGATATGAAAACATCAATCTAGTATATGGTAAGAAATGAAAGCACCAATCCACTACCAGGTCAGAAATGAAAGCACCAATCCGGTATCTGATCAGATATGAAAACACCAATCCATTACCAGGTAGAAATGAATGCACCAATCCAGTATCAGGTCAAAAATTAAAGCACCAATTCAGTATCTGGTCAGATATGAAAACACCAATCTAGTACCAGGTAGAAATGAAAGCAGCAATTCAGTAAAAGGTCAGAAATGAGAACACCAATCCAATATCTGGTCAGAAATGAAAACACCAATCCAGTATCAGGTCAGAAATGAAAGCACCAATCCGGTATCTGATCAGATATGAAAACATCAAACCAGTATCAGGTAAGAAATGAAAACATCAATCCAGTACCAGGTCAGAAATGAAAGCACCAATTCGGTATCTGATCATATATGAAAACACCAATCCAGTACCATGTAGAAATGAAAGCACCAATCCAGTACCAGGTCAGAAATGAAAGCACCAATTTGGTATCTGATCAGATATGAAAATACCAATCCAGTAGCAGGTAGAAATAAGCACACCAATCCAGCACAATGTCAGAAATGAAAGCAGCAATCCAGTATCTGGTCAGATATGAAAACACCAATCCAGTACCAGGTAGAAATGAAAGCATCAATCTAACACCTTGTCAAAAATGATAGCACCAATCCAGTACCAGGCCAGAAATGAAAGCACCAATCCAGTATCTGGTCAGAAATGAAAACACAAACCCGGAATCTGGTCAGAAGTAAAACTACCAATCCAGTATCAGGTAAGAAATGAAAGCACCAATCCAGTACCAGGTCAGAAATGAAAGCACCAATCCAGTATCTAGTGAGAAATGAAAACACCCATCCAGTATCAGGTCAGAAATGAAAGCACCAATCCAGTAGCACGTCAGAAATGAAATCACCAATCCGGTATCTGATCAGATATGAAAACACCAATCCAGTTTTAAGTAGAAATGAAAGCACCAATCCAGTACAAGGTCATAAATGAAAGCACCAATCCAGTATCTAGTCAGAAATGAAAACACAAAACCGGTATCTGATCAGATATGAAAACACCAATACAGTTCTAAGTAGAAATGAAAGCACCAATCCAGTACAAGGTCAGAAATGAAAGCACCAATCCATTATCTGGTCAGAAATGAAAACACAAAACCGGTATCTGGTCAGAAATGAAAGCACCAATCCAGTATCAGATCAGAAATAAAAGCACTAATCCAGTATTAGGTCAGAAATTAAAACACAAATCCAATAACAGGTCAGAAATGAGATCACCAATCTAGTATCAGATCAGAAATGAAAACACAAATCCCATACCAGGTAGAACCAGGTAGAAATGAAAGCACCAATCCAGAATCTAGTCAGAATTAAAAAAAAAATCCAGTATCAGGTCAGAAATGAAAGCATCAATCTTATATCTGATCAGATATGAAAACACCAATCCAGTACCAGGTAGAAATGAAAGCACCAATCCAGTACCAAGTCAAAAATGAAAGCACCAATCCAGTATCTGGTCACTTATGAAAACACTAATCCAGTACCAGGAAGAAATTAAAGCACCAATCCAGTACCGGGTCAGAAATGAAAGCACCAATCCAGTATCTGGTCGGAAATGAAAACACCAATCCAGTATTCGGTCAGATTTGAAAGCACCAATACAGTACCAGGTCATAAATGAAAGCACCACTCCGGTATCTGATCAGATATGAAAACATCAATCTAGTATCAGGTAAGAAATGAGAGCACCAATCCACTACCAGGTCAGAATTGAAAGCACCAATCCGGTATCTGATCAGATATGAAAACACCAATCCAGTACAAGGTAGAAATGAAAGCACCAATCCAGTACCAGGTCAAAAATTAAAGCACCAATGAAGTATCTGGTCAGATTTTAAAACACCATTCCAGTACCAGGTAGAAATGAAAGCAGCAATTCAGTACCAGGTCAGAAATGAAAACACTAATCCAATATCTGGTCAGAAATGAAAACACCAATCCAGTGTCAGGTCAGAAATGAAAGCACCAATCCGGTATCTGATCAGATATGAAAACATCAATCCAGTATCAGGTAAGAAATTAAAGCATCAATCCAGTACCAGGTCAGAAATGAAAGCACCAATTCGGTATCTGATCAGATATGAAAACACCAATCCAGTACCAGGTAGAAATGAAAGCATCAATCCAGTACCAGGTCAGAAATGAAAGCACCAATTCGGTATCTGATCAGATATGAAAACACCAATCCAGTAGCAGGTAGAAATAAGAGCACCAATCCAGCACAATGTCAGAAATGAAAACAGCAATCCAGTATCTGGTCAGATATGAAAACGCCAATTCAGTACCAGGTAGGAATGAAAGCATCAATCTAACACCTTGTCAAAAATGATAGCACCAATCCACTACTAGGCCAGAAATGAAAGCACCAATCCAGTATCTGGTCAGAAATGAAAACACCAACCCGGAATCTGGTCAGAAATAAAAAGACCAATCCAGTATCAGGTCAGAAATGAAAGCACCAATCCCGTGCCAGGTCAGAAATGAAAGCTCCTATCCAGTATCTAGTCAGAAATGAAAACACTAACACGGAATCTGGTCAGAAGTAAAAATACCAATCCAGAGTCAGGTAAGAGATGAAAGCACCAATCCAGTACCAGGTCAGAAATGAAAGCACCAATCCAGTATCTAGTGAGAAATGAAAACACTAATCCAGTATCAGGTCAGAAATGAAAGCACCAATCCAGTAGCACGTCAGAAATGAAAGCACCAATCCGGTATCTGATCAGATATGAAAACACCAATCCAGTTCTAAGTAGAAATGAAAGCACCAATCCAGTACAAGGTCAGAAATGAAAGTACCAATCCAGTATCTGGTCAGAAATGAAAACACAAAACCGGTATCTGATCAGATATGAAAACACCAATACAGTTCTAAGTAGAAATGAATGCACCAATCCAGTATCTGGTCAGATATGAAAACACCAATCCAGTACCAGGTAGAAATGAAAGCACCAATCCAGTACCAGGTCAAAAATTAAAGCACCAATAAAGTACCAGGTCTGAAATAAAAGCACCAATCCAGTATCTGGTCAGAAATGAAAACATAAAACCGGTATCTGGTCAGAAATGAAAGCACCAATCCAGTATCAGGTCAGAAATAATAGCACCAATCCATTATTAGGTCAGAAATTAAAACACCAATCCAATAACAGGTCAGAAATGAAATCACTAATCCAGTATCAGATCAGAAATGAAAGAACCAATCCAGCATTAGGTCAGAAATGAAAGCCCTAAGGAAGTATCAGGTGAAAAGTGGCAAACAAAAAACACATCAAAATGAGCAGATTCCTTTCACATAATAACAAAAAAGGCTTACCTGATCAACAGCTTTTTGCATTAGATTTCCTATATATGGTTTCAATTATGTTCATCTAATCTTATCAATGCAGTTTTCTAAATTACGAGACCTAACAATATATATGTAGACATATATAGAAAAACAAACACAAGATGAAAAAACATATAAAATACTTTTAAAAATTCGATCAGTGGGATGACTCTGGCATCATAATCAGAGTTACTTTGTATTTTGTCATCAACAAAGGCAATGAATCATATCATCTATCCTTTGTCATGAATAGGTTTATTGAGAAGGGATAATTGATTACTTTTCGTGAATGAACAAAAAATTATACACAATCTAGTTGTAACTGGACGCTATTCTCTGATAGATGTGATGTAGTTCCATGTGTTTATATCTTTGCTTTAATACCTACCCTTAATTTCAACAATATTTTCGTGCAGTTTTTAACATTCACATGTAAAACAACACTTCAACAATATTCTACATTGAATTTTGTTATACATACTATATATATATATATATATATATATATATATATATATATATATATATATATATATATATATATATATATATATATATATATATATATATATATATATATATATATATAGAGAGAGAGAGAGAGAGAGAGAGAGAGAGAGAGAGAGAGAGAGAGAGAGAGAGAGAGAGAGAGAGAGAGAGAGAGAGAGATGTATGAAGGAAAATAAATAGCAGTAGAACTAGGATAATGTTAAATGAAAATGCAGAGAGACAACAAATAATAGTTATAGACGAGCCTCTCATCATAATCTCCTTCTGTGCCTATTGACACAAAGGGCCTCGGTTAGATCTCGCCAGTCGTCTCTATCTTGAGCTTTTAAATTATTACTTCTCCATTCATCATATCCTACTTAACGATCCATCGTACTCGGTCATATAGGTCTGGGTCTTCCAACTCTTCTAGTGCTTTGTGAAGCCCAGTTAAATGTTTCACGAACAAAGTTTTTGGGTTGTGCGAAAAACCATCTCCATCTATCGCTCACCATGAACTCATCCACATATGGCACTCAAATAATCTCTCTTTTAGTTTAATTTCTAATGCTGTCCTGCCATTTCACTCCTACCATTCTTCTGAGGCCTTTCTTCTAGGATCTACAAATCTGTTGGATATTATTTGTTTGTCATACCAAGACTCATGTCCATACTGTAACACCGATCTCACTAAACTGATATAAGAGGATATCCTGATTTGATTTCCAAATTTTACTTACTCTAGTAATTGCCTGATCCTGTATCAGAGATCATGGTTCCTGAATATTTAAATGATTCTACCTCATTAATCCTTCCTCCTTCCAATGACATTTTACCTTTCATTGCATATTCCGTTCTTAACATCTCTGTCTTTCATCTATTCATTTTGAACCCAACCTCATGTGATATTTTATGCATTCTGTTAAGCAAGCATTGTAAATCTTGTGGTGTTCTGCTGATAAAGACAGCGTCATCAGCATTCTCTAGGTCAGGTAATATCATAACTTTTATCAATCCAGTCCAATCCTTCTCCACCATCCCCAGTTAGTTATTCTGTGCATTACAAAACCCATGAGGAGAATGTACAACATAAGGGACAAGTCATTCCCTTGGAGTAGACCGATGTTTCATGGGATTTCATTTGGTAGGAATCTACTAACAATAACTTTGCACTTGCTATACTCATGAATAGACTTAATACAATTTTAGATTAACGCCAGACTCTCCGAAAAATTGGCCGGTGCACAATATCGAAGGCTTTTTCAATAGTCTACAAATGCCATCAAAAGTGGATTACTATATTCTATAAATGGCTATACATGTAATAACATGAAAATTTGGTCAGTGAAATTTTTAACTTTTTCTAAATATAGTGTGTTCACATATCAGCTTTTCATCAATCTTTCGCTTCAGTCTCTTAAGAATAAGCATACTATATATTTTCATAACAAATAATGTAAGTGTGGTGTCTATGTAATTTTTGCAATCAGTTAAATCTCGTTTTTTAGGCATTTTCATCAGCATTCCTAGCTCCCATTCATCAGGTTTTGCCTCCGGAGATTGTTAAAGAATATACGTACATAGGACAGACAATAAGCGTTTCCCAAGGACAAAAGACCGAAACTAAAGGAAGGTTAAAAAACGGAAATTACGAAAATTTAAATGA
>NC_090741.1:94887971-94890471 GCF_036898095.1 Palaemon carinicauda | reverse complement strand
AATTCCAAGGACATGAAACGATCATTTGCAATGGTATAATTTTCCAGACGATTTACTCACGTACGGCTGGCTGACCACACCTAAGATGCTTAACAGATTCACACACATATAGCAAAAGACAGCTTTGTAGTTAGTGCCATATATATGCTCAAACTGTTGTCAGATTCAAAATCTCATTTGAAATCTCTACTCTCGTCTACTTGACGATTTTGACCAGACTATAAAACCAGATCTTTCGAGTCTATTTTATCCAAGACTGTTCGTAATTCCACTGAGTAGGATAAAATCTCAGAAAATAGTAAGACCTGTTTTTTTTTTTTACATTATAAAAAAGTTATAGGTTCCTCCGGTAACAGGAAAACATCTTCTAATAAACAACGGGAATACTTTTGAGTATTTTGAAGTTTTCTAAGGGCTCGGCCACACCAAGCGCGTCTAGCGGTGCCGTTAGCGGGAAGATGTTCCCAGGGCAAATTGAAACCTTTGGTATCTTATATATGAGGCCAAATAGGAGGCGCGGGAAGCCTCCAACCGCTGCTGAAGCGGTTGGAGGCTTCCGGCGCCTCTTATCTTGCCACCTACATAAGATACATAAGGTTTCAATTTGCCGCAGGAACCTCTTGCCGCTAACCTCGCCGCTAGCCGCCCTTGATTTGGCCGGGCCCTAAGGGTCATTGGTCACTAGACAGATATAATAATAATAATAATAATATTATTATTATTATTATCATTATCATTATTATTATTATTATTATTATTATTATTATTATTATTATCATTATTATTATTATTATTATTATTATTATTATTATAAGACAACTGTTTACAGAAGATAATTGGTTAACATTTTGCCTTCGCCTCACAGAAGACTCTTTCCTAGAATTTCTATTCTGGAACTTGTGGACGCGAGGAAGAAAATGCAATGCGTTGTGTATAAATGAAGGATGTTTCCCGTACTGTCTTCTTCATTAGTTTTGTCCACAAAAAGTTCTACGTGACAAGGGAAATTAGACCCCTCTTTTGCTTTGCTAGAAGCTGCAGTTCAATACGAAGAGAAAACAAAATAAGTGACGATATGCATTTATTTCTTATAGTTCAGTGTATTTTCACATTTTTGCAGACCCTCGGTTTTTGCCATCCTTCACCCTTGAGGATGTAATATAGAAAGGTCACAGAAGTAAAGGTCATTGAATGGAATGTTACATAAGAAAATTGCATGGAAGGAAAGGTCTGTGGAGGACAGGCCACAGAATAAGAAGCCACAAAATGAAAGGTCAATGAACGAACGGTCATTGCAGGAGGACGAATTGAATGAAATGTTGACGAAGGAAATATCACAGAAGGAAAGGTCGTTGAAAGAAATGCCCTGAAGGAAAGATCAGAGGTAAAAAGGTCACTGAAGGAAAGGTCACAGATTGAAAGGTCACACATGAAAAGTCACCGAAGGACAGCTCACAGAGGAAAATGTCTGCAAAGGAAAGGTCGCTAAAGGAAAGGTCAAAGGTGGAAAGGTTGGTGTAGAAAATATCACACAAGAAAATATCACTTGAGGAAAGGTCACAGATGGAAAGGTAACTGAATGAAAGATTACAGGTGGGAAAAGTCACTGAAGGAATCGTCACAGGTGGAGAGGTCACAGGTGAAAGGTCACACGCGGAAAGGTCACGGAAAGGACACTGAATGGTCAATGAAGGAAAAGTCAATAAAGGAAAGGTTACTGTAGGAAAGGTCACTGAATGGAAGGTCACTTAAGGAAAGGTCCAGGGTGGAAAGGCCAGTAAAGGAAATATCACAGAAGGAACGCTTACAAAAGAAACTATCACTTAAGCAAGGGTCACAGATGAAAAGGTTCGCTGAAAGAAATGTCACAGGTGGAAAGGTCACTGAGGGAAAGATCACTGAGCGAAAGGTCAGTGAAGGAAATATCAGAAGTGGAAAGGTTACAAAAGAAAATGTCGCTTAAGGAAGGGTCACAGATAGAGAGGTTACTGAAGGATATGTCACGGAAAAATTACTGGAAGAAATTTCCCTTTAAAAAAAGGGTACTGAAGGTTTAGTCACAGAAGGAATGACGATTAAAGGATATGTCTCAGAGTAAAAGGTTGCAGAAGGAAAATTCACTGAAGGAGATATCACATATTTAAATATCACTGATGAAATGTCATAGAGAGAAAGGTCACTGAAAGAAAAGTCATTGAAAAGGTCAGAGAATATTTATTTTCATGCAATGGCATGAATCTGAAGGCACTGGACTCTCTCCTCTACAAAATGCATTTCTTGATTTTATACGGTGTAGTTCACCTCTTCTTACTGTCGACCTTATGAAACCTTGACCAAACTTTCCCGGCATTTGCTTCGTCCACGACTGTAGCTTTGCATTTATATTTCTGTCACTTTTTTTTCTTAGTTTTATCCATTGATTTTTTTCTCTCCCAAGATTTTCAAGATTTGGAATGATCTTCCCGCTTCTTTTTTTCCTTCACTCTCCTCCAGTGATACA
>NC_090741.1:94852061-94879561 GCF_036898095.1 Palaemon carinicauda | reverse complement strand
CTTTCTTCACCGGATTCATGACCATAAAACTTGTTTACAGGAAAAGCTGTACACTTTCTGGAAAACAAACACAGAAAACTGCTTGTGTTAGTGTCCAAAACATGTGACCTAGACTATTGCTGGTAATAATTTTCATAGTATAATATTATACTTAGCATTTTTCTAACCAATATTTCCTCTGAATCATTATAAATCGAACACAACAATCTTACAATGATGTAAAGTCTTACTTATCCATGGTTGATGAATTTTACTAGGAAAAATTTTATGGAAGTTCTTTCACTTTTTTATCTTTACCTTGTAAACAAAGAAGATCCATTTTTATGAATACAATAATTAAAGAAATTGTATATACTGCAATTGAAAGGGTAACCTCAATAATCATACCATCTTTGATACAGATAGCGAATAACTGTGAAAAAATACAGCAAAAAGTAGGTACGGGTCATTTTGACCCAAACAGATTAGATGTTACTTTTTTTGCTGCTCAGTAAATACTGGGAAAAAATTTACCAGGCTTAGGCAACACAATATCCTCTTAAAGTCGGAAGAATTCAAGGAGTATGAAGCTTCAATCTCTAAAAACAAGATAGATATGGTAATGTAAAATTGTTTTCGGGTCAAAAAGACCCCTAATAGTGCAGAAGGGTTAAGCTTTGGAATTGTCATCATGAATTTTTATTCATTTTGTTCCTTATAATCATGTCATCATTCCCTTTCTCCCCCTTTTGAAAATGGTGATGTCTCATGCCCTAGGGTCAGACGAACAATGCGATTGCAAAATTATAGTAGAGAGTCGATTCTTTTTACTATTGGATGATGATACAAAATCCTGTTACATTTTGCACATTATCTGAATCGGTTGAGCTTCATAAGTTCATAATTGCAGCGAACATTTTCACGTTAAACAGGCTGACATAAGTGTTTCTCTTTATAGCTTATATTTGCAAGATCTGTTTTCTTATTGCTACTAAGCTTAACAGATTTTATAATAATTATACATTAGTACTCTTGTAGTCTATTTAAAACTTTACTACCTTTAATCATTGAGCTATTTTTTCGCTGTCAGAGCCCTTGGGCTTATAGTATGCTAACTTACTAAGTAGGGTTAGAGGTTAGTTAGTAATTATAAAAAAAAAAAATATATTTAATTTTTATTTTTCCTATATGATAATAATTCATAAAAAAATTCTATTTAAATAAGGGTGGGGATAATCTCCAATTAGACACGCTTTAATGTGAACAGATGAACAGGTAATGTAATATAGGTAATTTCAGGATACTTTGAATAAATTATACATAAAGTGAAACCTAATTTATTATTTTCTATTTCAAAAGAAAGTCTCAAAGATAAACCAAAAAATAGTTCCAACTATGAAATTACTATAGAACACTGACAGTATCAGCTCTGAATTGGGTAACTGAAAATTCCTAATATAGAGAAAGCCTAGATATTGTGCAAGTTCAGAAATCTCAATTCATTTTTTCAAGAATCTTTCACCAGTTAAATGATATAGTGGTGGTGACTGAACTATGTTTTCTATATTTCTAAAGGCTTCTATTAAATGGAAGACTGTGATGTGCATCTCTACAAAAAGAACAATCAATGAGATATGTAATTTTGCACTACTTACTCGAACTAGTCAACAGTGTCGTGGAGCTTATTTTAATAAACCTGACTTGCATTGGAGTTTATAAATATCTATGGTTATTCCCGTTTCGAAGCTATTCCGAAGATTTCCCCAAATCCCTATAAGGGTTATAGAATTCATAAGAGAGAGAGAGAGAGAGAGAGAGAGAGAGAGAGAGAGAGAGAGAGAGAGAGAGAGAGAGAGAGAGAGAGAGAGATGTCAGCTCCCCTCGCCAATCCCAAGCAATAGTATAATAAACCAAATATATTAGTATTGCTTAAACCTGAATTGAAGATAATGATTCATTGCTAAAATAAACTTCAGTTCAATGTCAATGCAAGCTTAGCTATCAATGGCTTAGATGAAAAAAAAATAATAATAATCATAATAATAATAATAATAATAATAATGATAATAATAATAAAAATAATAATAATAATAATGATAATAATAATAATAATAATAATTATACTGATATTAATAATAATAATAATAATAATAATAATAATAATAATGATAATGATAATAATAATAATAATAATAATAATAATAATAATAATAATAATAATAATAATAATCATCGTTATCATCATCATTTTATAAACACGATTTGAAAGGGAATAGGAAAACAAGCGATCTTAATCCATAATAATCTATATCATATTCTATTCAATCTTCGAATGAAAGAGATTTAGTCAACATAGTCAAAGAAAAGTTTGTGACGTCAGCGGACATTTGTTATATATTCAAAATATATGCTAAATTAAAACCGGACCAATTATGAAAAGTGTCACTATAATTTCAATTGTATATTTCATTTGATAATACTTGACAATAAATATAATTTTTTTAAAGAAACTTTTTACGAGAAGGACTAATTTGGCAGGAAATTGATAGGCATCCTTAGGCAATGGCAAATAGATGGCGTTAGTGTAGCAAATCGTCGTCCCAGAAAAGTAGTTTCTTTGAAAAAATACTAATATGATTTATATCAAATACTTACCAGACATGAAATATACATTTCACAAATAGTGACACTTTTGAGTAATTACTCCATGTTTAATTTAGTACTCATTTTGGATATATACCAAATATACGCTGACGTCACAAACTTCACTTTGGTTGACTGTTGAAAAGCAGGGGCTCAGCAAGTTCAGTGATTGTGTGTTCTGCTAATTAAAAAGCCTCTAGAATAAAATAACCAAGCTCAAAAGATATTAAACATGGTGTCTAGGAGAGTAGCAGTGAAAGATGCAATGGGGTGTGATTGTGAGAAAGAAGGAAGTTAAAGGGGGAAAAGGAGAGGAAGAATATTCAAGCGACTCTGAACATGAAGAAATCATGGCTGGTCCAAACGACTGCGGATGGTGCAAAAAAGGGGTAAGATCAAACAAAGTAGCTATAAAATGGGATTTGTGTGATGTATGGTTCCACATAGGCTGTGGTCAACTAGACAGATGTGAATTTAAGAGAATTAGTGAATCTAAACATGCACGATGGTTTTGTAGTAGATGCCGGGGGAGATTTCAAAAACTTGAAGGCAGAAAACAAGAAACTTAGGAAACAGTATGATGAACTCATGGATAACTTCATAGGGCTGCAGGATACGGTAGATGAGTTGAAAAATGAGATTAGGGCCTTAGTGGATAATAATATGGTAGGAACGGGTAAGCTGACAAGAGAAGAAGTTATGGAGGAATTTAGGGAAGAGATGATAGAAATAAGGGAAAAGGAGAAAAAGAAAAACAATATAGTAATTTTCAACATAAAAGAAAGTACAAAACTTGATAGTAATGAAAAGCTGAAAGATGATTTTGATATATGTGGGAGTTTGATTAATGTCGAGTTAGGAATGAACGATGTGGAAATTGAAGAAGTGGGTAGGTTAGGCAAAGAAAGGGAAGAGACAGAGGAACAGGGACAAAGACAAAAACCAAGGCCCCTGCTGGTTAAGCTCAAAAGCACTAAACACAAATGGGGAATAATTGCAAGGTGAAAACACCTCAGGAAATCAACAAAAGAGGAGTTGAGACAAGTTTTCATTGTACCTGACCTCACTTTTAGGGAAAGGGAAAAAGAAAGGAAGTTGCGAGAGGAATTGAGGGAGAAAAAAGAAAATGGAGAACAGGGGTGGTACATAAAGAGAGGAGAACTAGTAAGAAACGACAATTTTCGTCAAGAAGCAAATGCAAGCAGAGCGAATTAGAAAAGGTATAAATTTAGACAAAAAAGTTAGCCAAATGTATAAAAATATGCCTGTTAAATATCCAGGCACTAACCAAACAGAAATTAATAGAAGTAGAAAATGAGATGAACATAAATAAAATTCATTATTTTGTTTGACAGAAACGCACTTAAAAATAGATAAAATATAGCTAAGTAAAGGTCTGTTAAAGATAGAAAAAAGAAGGGATTAATGTTAATGTTAATGTTAATGGTGGGTTAATGTTAATTTTCAAAAACAACAATATCACTGAAGCGAAGGAAATATAAACTAAACATAGCGATATAATAATGGTACAGTGCAAAATCCTCAACTTAGTATTTCCGATAATACTAGTATATTTCGTAGCAGGAAATACAGAAGAAAATAGAAAAAAAGAGATCAAGAATTGATGGCGGAATGTGAAAAAAATAATACAGAAAGCAGGAGAAACAACTCCTTTGCTCGTTATGGGGGATTTTAATGGCCACGTGGGATTTCTGGGGCACCAACAAGTAGACAGAAATAGGGAAATGGTGCTAGATTGGATGGGTAACCACAACTTAACACTATAAAATGGAGATGAAAGGTGTTCATGACTATAGACGTGGAATACACAAGATCAGCATAGTGCTATTGATTTTGTTCTTGCAAATAATATGCTATATAAACAATTTAAAAGTATGGAAATAGATGAAGATAAAACAGTATTAGACATATAAGATCACAACTTAATAACAGTAGAATTGGAAGTAAAAACAAATAAAGAAAATAACTAAAATAAAGGGAATTGGGAAGAAATTACATAATATAGCAATTGCACAAAAGATAAAGACGAATATATGACTTCTATAGAGAGAAGGACTTGTTAGCAAGGATGTGAAAAAACATTGAGAAGCTAAACATAATAATGACAGAAATGAAACAAGAACATTTGGCTAAAACATATAGGAAAAGGGTAACAAATGAAGGGGAAGACCAAAGAACAACCTTGGGCAACCGAGGAAATAAAGTGAAATATTTAGGAAAGAAAGGAACTTGATAGAAAAAAGAGAAATGAAAAAGATATTAGATTGAAAACAGAATTAGAAGAAAAATACAATCATAAGAGAAAGAAGTAAAAATGCTGGTGAAATATAGCATAACGTTATATGCGAAAAAGAAGACCAGGGAGATAAGAGATGATAAAAACAATAAACTATGGAAAAACATAAACAAATTAAGAAATAACAAGGAAATAAAAAGCGAGGCAATACAATTATATGGAGATAGAGGAAATAAACTATCAGATGAAGAGGCTAAAGAAGAATTAGTAAAATTTTGGAAAACAGTGTACAATAAACATGGAAATAGAATAACAGAGATCTGGAATGCGGAGAAGGAGAGTGAATACCTGGATACTTTAAGAAGAGAAAACGACATTATAATAGTAAATGAATATAGTATACCTGAACAGCATTATGATGCTGTACTAAATGTCAAAGGATTAATTAAACCCATTCCCGCCGCTGAAATGAATAAAGGTAAATTAGAAAAAATGCCTAAAACGCCTAAAGAAAGGTAAAGCAGCTGGGCCAGATGGACTAAAGCCAGACTATTAGAAAGCAATGATGATAAGTGATATATGTAAGAATACACTAGTGAACTACTACAAAGAGGAACTAGCCAGCAAAGAAAAACCCAAAATCTGAAAAGAATCCACAACAAAAATGTTAAAAAAGAAAAACAAACCAACAGCAAAGGAATTGAGCCCAATAGCACTCACAAATGTATCATATAAAATACACATGGCTTTTATCAAGGATAAAATAGAAGGATATCTAAAAAGTAATGATGCCATAGAGGATAGTCAAGCAGGATTTACAGAGGGAGGAAGGATTGAGGATAATATTTTCATCTTACCGTAAATGGTCGAAGAAACTTTCAAAAATAAGAAAAAAAACTCATAGTTGCCTGTTTTGATTTAAAATAAGCTTTCGATTCCATAAAAAGGGAAGCACTGATAGAATCATAAAGGCAATATAAAGTACATACTAGTGTAATTAACTCTATAGCAGAAGTATATGTGGGAGACTCGACTACGTTAGACATAGGGGAAAGAGTAGAACAAAAATTGAGCGTAAGTAGTGGAATAAAGCAAGGCTGTACTGGCTCTACAACATTATTCAAATTAATTACTTATCAGATTATAAAACAAGTAGAAAAGGAAGGTGACGGTTTTAAAAATTATATTATAAAGCTAGTAGTATTATTTTTTTTCCTGATGATGTCCAAGTGCTTGCTGAGAATATAGAGGATGCTGAATTGAACATAAGGAAAGTGATAGATATAGGAAAGCAGTTTAGACATAAATAGAGACAAAAGTAGCGTACTTATATATAATATGAAGGAGAAACCAGATAATATAGAGGGAATAAGAGTAGTAAACAATACTAAATACCTAGGTATCAAGGTAGATAATAGTAGGAATATGTTCAAAACACAGAAAAGTGAAATAATAGTTAAGGCGCAAAAGCTAGCTAATCTTACATATTCGATCATAGAAAAAAAGTCGTAATAAGATACTAATAGGGAAAACATACTGGAAAAGTGTACCACTACCTTCTATATTATATGGAACAAATGTAATTAACTTAACGGAAACGGAAATAAAGAAGTTGCAGAGAATAGAGAATGCAGTGTATAGAAGGATGTTAGGAGCTGTAAAGAATAAAGCAATTGTAGCCTTGAGAGGGGATGGAGGAGCATCTGCTATGAAAACAAGGGTAATGGATGGAAAACTGAGGTACCTTAATAGCATTTATAAGGGAGAAAAGGACTTACTAACAGCAATAGTCAATGATATGGAAGAAAAAGAGAGGAAGTGGTGGATGCATGGGAAGAAGTGTGCTGAAGAATGTGGGATGGCGATGAGAGAAGTCAAGAGATGTATGAAAGTGGACATAAGTAAGAGAACAAGAGAATGGGACACAAGCAAATGGAAGAGTGAAATGGAGTGCAAGGAGACTCTAATTTTGTATAAAAACTGGAAAAGTGAAATGAAGGAGGAGGAAGTGTATGACAACACATTTTCGTCAATTTTATTATTCAGAGCAAGGACAAACTCCTTGGGCTTGAATATAATAAAACAGACACCAAGATGGAAATATAAACTGTGTATTCTGTGATGTAGAAGAAAATGCTAATCACTTTGTTATATTGTCCACAGTTTAGTGATATAAGAATAAAAGCAATTGAGCTCCAACAACCATATGAAGAAGATAGTGCACAAGTAGTTGGAAAATTCCTTTTTTGTGAAGAAAATATTGAAAATAAGAAAACTGTACTACAACAAATGTGGATGAAAAGAGAAAAAAAATAGTGAAAATAAGGAACACACAAAACTAAAACAGACAGAGGCGCCGTTGCAAAGGCGAGGCCTCAACCTGAATCTGATCTGATCTGAGATATCGGTTCCTGGTCGCTGAGTACCTCCTCCACCAACCCCTCCCCCTCCCTCCCTCCCGCAACATACCTTGCTATTATCTTGCTTTCGCAGCATTTAAAGAACCTCCTAATTACTGTACAAAAAGAGGAGAGCTGCAGGACTGCATAATTTCGGAGTAATTGGAGAACGTGCTCTTGTAAACAAAAACTTTTTTAACAAATCAATGTGTTAAAATTAATAATTGTGTAGGAGACGTAAATTTACAAGAAAAAATGTGGTCTGTATTTAAATTATAATTTGAATGAAATCTTAGTCGACAATAAACTATTCAAAAACCTTTTCCGATATTCATAATGGATTTTTTTTCAATCAATTGTACTCTCAATGATATGAGATAAAGGCAGCGAGTAATCCTTTTTTTTTTTTTTTTTATAAAATCGAATATAAATTCAAATAAATGATCAATAGAATAAGAAATGTAACATACTGGGGACTGTAAATTTGTTACAAAACCCAGAACGGGGAAAACAATATTGATTTTTATCTTTAATTGTTTTAATAAAAAAACACATTGTTAAACTACTAAGAATAATGAGGAAAGCTTGAAAAGATTCCTGTTTATATTCTTCTTGAAAGTAAATACGTAAACTAAACGATATTTTCTGAGGTTAAAAAATGTCCTTTGTTTCCTTGTAACATTAGTATGATCTATGTAAATAACTATGCGTAATTACAAATATTAGTTTTTTGTTCAATTATATTAATCTTTTTTTTTAAATTATAGATTGCATGATTCTTGAACATTGTATATATAAAAATCAGGGCATATATATAAAAAAACCTATTTCCTAATTCGATATTATGATGAAATTGTTCTTGTCTTTGACATGCACATTGATGATTCTATGAGAAGTGTTACCAGGGATAAGAAAAGGCATCAATCCTGTATCAAGTCAGAAATGAAAGATTCAATCCAATATCACGTCAGAAATGAAAGGCTTCAATCCTGTATCAAGTCAGAAATGAAAGATTCAATCCAGTATAACGTCAGAAATAAAAGCACCAATCCAGTATCAGGTTTAAAAACAATGCATTAATCTAGTATCCGGTCATAAATGTAAGCACCAATACAGTATCAGGTAAGATATGAAAGCATCATCCTAGTATCAGGTCAGCAAAAGTATCAGATAAAAATGAAGGCATCATCCGAGTGTCAGATCAGAGATGAAGTACCAATCCAGTATCAGATCAGAAATGAAGGCACCATCCCAGTAACAGGTCTTAAATGAAAGTACCAATCCATTACCAGCTCAGAAATGAAGGCACCATCCCAGTATCAGATCAGAAATGAAAGCACGAATCCAGTATCTGATCAGAAATAAAGTCAACATTCCAGAATCAGGTAAAAAATTAAAGCACCAATCTAATTTCTGATCAGAGATGAAGGCACCATCCCTGTATTAGATCATAAATAGAAGCATCAATCCAGTATGAGATTAGATATGAAAGCACCAATCCAGTACCAGGTTATAAAAGGAAACCCCAATTAAGTATCAGGGTATAAATAAAGTCACCACGCCAGAATCAGGTCAGAAATTAAACCAATAATCCAGTGTCTGATCAGAGATGAAGGCATCATCCCTGTATTAGATCAGAAATAGAAGCACCAATCCAATATCAGATCTAAAATGAAGGTACCATCCCAGTACCAGGTCAAAAATGGAAGCACGAATTCAGTATCTGATCAGAAATAAAGTCACCATCCCAGAATCAGGTCAGAAATTAAAGCACCAATCCAGTGTCTGATCAGAGATGAAGGCACCATCCCTGTATTAAGATCAGAAATGGAAGCACCAATCCAGTATCAGATCTGAAATGAAGGTACCATCCCAGTACCAAGTCAGAAATGGAAGCACCAATCCAGTATCTGATCAGAAATGAAGGCACCATCTTAGTAACAGGTCAGAAGTGAACGAACCAATTCAGTATAAAATCAGAAATGAAGTCACCAATTCAGTACCAGGTCATAAATAAAAGCACAAATACAGTATCATATCAGAAATAAAAGCAATAATCGATTATCAGTTTTAAATGGAGGTACCATCCCAGTATCAGGTCAGAAATGAAAGAATTAATCCAGTATCTGGTCAGAAATTAAGGCACCATCACAATATCAGGTCAGGAATAAAAGCACCAATCCAGTTTCAGATAAGAAATTAAGGTAACATCTCAGTATCAGGTCAGAAATAAAAGCACCAATCCGGTATTAGATCAGAAATGAAGGGAAAATCTCAGTATCAGGCCAGAAATAGAAGTACCAATTCAGTATCAGGTCAGAGATAAAGACACTATCTCATACAGGTCAGAAATGAAAGCAACTCTCTAGAATCAGATTAAAAATGAAGGCATCTTTCCAATATCAGGTCAGTAATGGATGTAGGAATCCATTATCAGATAAAAAAATAAGGCACTATCACATTATCAGATCAGAAATAAAAGCACCAAACCTGTATCAGATCAAAACTGAAGGCCCCATCACAGTATCACATCAGAAATGAAAGTACCAATCAAGTATCAGGTCAGAAATAAAGGCACCATCCCAGTATCAGGTCAGAAATGAAACCACAAATCCAATATCTGATCAGAAATGAAAGCACCATCCCAGAGTCAAGGCAGAGATAAAAGCACCAACCGAGTATCAGGTCAGAATAGAAGGCACCTTTCCAATATCAGGTCATAATAAGAAGCACCAATACAGTATTAGGTTGGAAATGAAAGCACTATCCCAGAATCAGATCAAAAATGAAAACATCAATCCACTATCAGATCAGATATGAAAGCACTGATCAGGTATCAGGTGAAAAGGGGCATAAAAAAAAAAAAAAACATCCTATCTCCAAATTCCTTTCATATAATAATAAAAAGCCTGACTTGATCGACAGCTTTTTTATTGCATTGGATTTCATATATATAGTTTCAATTATATTTATCCAAACTTATCAATGCAGTTTTCTATTTAACGAAATTAAAAATCTATATGTAGACATAGATAAAGAAAAACAAACACAGGATTAAAAACCAATGAAATAGTTTTAGATATCCGATGAATTGTATGACTGGTATCATAATCAGTTTCTTTGTGTTTTGTCATCAACAAAGGTAATTATGGATCATTTCATCTATCCTTTATCATCAATGGGTTTATTGTGAAGGGATGATTGATGACCTATCGAGAATGAACGAAAAATCATATCCAATCTAGTTGTAACTGGATACTATTCTCTAATTGGTGTGATGTAATTTCACGTGTTTTTATTATTGCTTTAATATCTGTCCTCATTTCAACAATATTCCCGTTCAGTTTTTAATACACCCGGAAAATAATGTTCCACTATTCTACATTGAATTTAGTTATAAACACACACACACACACACACACATATATATATATATATATATATAGATAGATATATATATATATATATATATAATACATATATATATATATATATATATGAGAGAGAGAGAGAGAGAGAGAGAGAGAGAGAGAGAGCAGAAATGTAGGAATGAAAATAAATAAGAGTAAAACTTAAATAATGTTCAATGAAAATACAGGCACAACAAATAAGAGTTATGGACGAGCCTCTCATCATAATCTCCTTCTGTGCCTCTTATCGCAAAGGGTCTCGGCTAGATCTCGCCAGTTACTTCTACATTCATCATCTCCAACTTAACGCTTCATAGTACTCAGCCATGTAGGTGTGGCCCTTCCAATTCTTCTAGTGCCTTGTTAGTCCCAGTTAAACGTTTGATGAACAAATCTTTTGGGGAGAGTAAAGAACATAACCAAACCATCTTCATCTACCGCTCACCATGATCTCATCCAAATATGGCAATCAAATGATCTCTCTTATAGTTTTATTTCTAATCCCTTCCTGCCATTGAACTCCTAAGATTTTTCTGATGCCTTTCTTTTCGAATCTACAATATCTTTTGGATATCATTTTTTTGTTATACTATGACTCAGGTCCATAGAGTAAGACCGATCTCACTACACTGACATAAAAGTATATCCTGATTTTAATATGTAATTTCAGCTGATTCGATTTCCAAATTTAATTAACCTAGCAATTGCCTGATTATCTTATTTCAATTTCCATCAAACTCCAATTTTTAACATCCTGTATTAGAGGTCATGGTTCCTAAATATTGAAATAATTCTACCTTATTAATCCTTTCTCCTTCCAATGAGATTTTTTATCTTCTATTGCATATTCTGCACTCATGATCTCTGTCTTACTTCTATCCATCTAGAACTCAACCTCATGTGACATTTCATGCATTCTGGTGAGCAAGCATTGCTAATCTTGTGGTGTTCTGCTGATAAAGAGAGCATCATTATATTACTCAAGGTCCGCTGATATCATCCCTTTTATTAATCCTATTCAACCCTTCTCCACCATCCCCAATTAGTTATTCTAGGCATTACAAAATCCACGAGGAGGATAAAAATCATAGATGACATGCCATTTCTTAAGAGTGGTTCGATGTTTACTGGAAATTAATTTGGTAGGAATCAACTAACATTAACTTTGCACTTTCTATGCTCATGAATAGACTTAATCAAATTTACGTATTAAGAGAAATTCCATAATAACGCCGATGCACAATATCAAAGGATTTTTCATAGTCCACAAATGCCATCAGAAGTGAACTGATATATTCTACAAATGGCTTTTCATGTAATAAAATGAAAATTTGGTCAGCGAAATTCTACCTTTTTTCTAAATCTATCGTGTTCACATCTCAGCTTTTCTTTAATCTTTTTCTTTAGAATAAGCATTCTATATATTTTCATGACAAATGACGTATGATGTCTCTTTAATTATTACAATCAATTAAGTCTCCCTTTTTAGGCATTTTCATCTACACTCCTAGCTCCCATTCATCAGGTTTTGCCTCTACAGATTATCAATGAATATAAGAACTTAGTACAGACAGTAAGCGTTACCCCAAGACACAAGACCAAAATTAAAGGTAGGATAAACATGGGATGGAGAGCATTTGGTAAACAAACGGAAATTATGAAATGTAAAATGACACTTTCTTTAAAAAGTAATTAATAAGATGGTACTGCCATTATTAACTTATGCATCAGAAAACTGAAGCCTTACTACATAAGCTAGTTACAACTCAAAAGAGCAATTGAAAGAATAATGATAGGAATAAAAGACACACAAAGAGTAATATAGATACGAAAGCAAACTAAAGTAGAGGATATTCAAACAACACGTAAGATAGGATATATGATAATAATGACACACAATAGATAAAGAGAAAGAGTCATTGAGATTGTAAATTTATATATATATATATGTATATGTATATATATATATATATATATATATAAATATATATATATATATATATATATACAAATATATATATATATATATATATATATTTATATATATATACATATATATATATATATATATATGTATATAAAAATATATATATATATATATATATATATGAGAAAGAGGAAAAGAAAGAGATAGAGAGAAGGGGTGTAGTAGTCAAAATATTGAGAACCAATCATCTTTCTATAAGATATTGTTAAGCTTATCATTATCATTCCTATTATCATTATCATCAAAATTAATAGATATCATAACTTATTAACTAACCTTTCAAGGAAAACATTAACGTTCCCTCTACGTGAAAATATTATTTTATTTCTTGTTTAGAACAAACTTCATTCTTTTGACCTGTGTTCATTACAACCAACTTTGGTTAAAAGTTAACGAAACCGGGTCATTGATTTTAAAATCAAGTCTTAAATCTATTTACAAAAATGCCCTTGGATTATTAATGTTAAACAATAAAAATTATTATCACTATTACACTAATTATTGATATCATATTATTGATAAATCGTTTTTATGCCTCCTCTAATTTTGTGTTTTGCATATTTTTTTTCAACATTTACGATACATTAATGCCAAATCTTGATGTAGCCATAATAATAATAATAATAATAATAATAATAATAATAATAATAATAATAATAATAATAATAATAATAATAATAATAATAATAATAATAATACCCTGGAGTTTAAATAACAATATCGCTCTCATTTATTTGGAGTTTTTGTTAGTACATACGTATGGTGTTAAAACCCTATGAATCTCTGGAAGCTAGTAAATCAGGTTGGGGCACCGGATGACGATCGGACTCTGCATATTTCTGTTTTTGTCGGCTTTAAAATTACCTAAAAGGTAACATGATCTTTGCTTTGGAATTCTGATCACATATTCTGTTTCTTATATACAAACATGTCATCATTCCCTTTTTCCCTCTTCTCAAAACGATGATCTCTCATGATCCGGGGTCAAACGAACAATACAATTACAAAATCAGAATTGAAACTATCTTCTTTATACATCTGGATAGTAATACAATATCCTGTTACATTTCAAACATTATCTGAATTGGTTGAACTTCAGGAGTTCAAATTTGCAGCGAACGTTTTCATGTTGAACAGGCTGACATAATTGTCTGTTTATAGCTTATATTTGAAAGATGTGTTTTCATACTATTATTTTTCTTAAAATATTTTATAAATCATTCATTAGTAATCTTGCAGTTTATTTATATCTTTACTATTTTCCCTCAATGGGCTATTTTTCCCTGTTGGAGCTCTTGGGCTTATTGTATCCTGACTTACCAAGTATGGTTGGAGCTTATCTAGTAATTATGATTAAAATTATATTTAATATTTTTATTTTATATAAAATAATGATTCAGGAAAATACATCTCAAATAAGCGTGGGGTATCTTCAATAGGTAATGTAAAATATATAATTTCAGGATACTTTAAATAACTCCTATACAATGTGAAACCTAATATATGAAATTAAATTTCAAAACTACGACTCTACAACAAAGAAAACTGTGAAATTATTATATAAGAGAGACGGTATCAATTCTGAAATGAGTAGGTGGAAAACTGCCTGGATATTGTGCCAGTTCAAAAACCTCAATGGAATTTCCAAGGATCTTTTGCAAGATAAAGCAGATAGTGGTGGCGAATGAACCATGTTTTCGTATCCTTACAAAAAAGACTATCAAGGATATATGTAATTTTGCACCATTCACTGGAAATAATCAACGTAGTCCTAGAGCTTATGATAATTAACTTGATTTGCGTTGTAGTTTATGAATAACCATAGTTCTTCCCATTTCTAAGCTATTTCTAAGATTACACCAAATCTCTACAAGGGTTTTAGGATACTGTTAACAAAACAAAATACAGAATAATTAGCTTGAACAATAGAAGGATAGTTTTCGTTATTTTCTCATCATTTCGCTGCTTGTTTCATTAGATATCTATAAAATGAAATGTTTATTTTGTTTTAGACTATTTTTTTTTATGTTAGGAATCCAATAAATCAAAATTAAATTCCCAAAGTGCTCAACAGAAATCTGTTTGTCAGCTACTCTGATTTTACCATTGAAATCATACAGTGGCTTATAATTTCAAGGTGATGAAACGACAATTTGCAATGGTTTTATTTTCTGGACCATTTACTCACGTACGGCTTGCTGACTACACCTAAGATGCTTACGAGATTCACACACATAAAGCCAAAAACCCCTTTGTAGTTAGTGCCATATATATGCTAAACTACTGTCAGATTCAAAGTCTCATTTAAAATTTGCTACTCCCGTCTACCTGACGGTTTTGATAACACAATAAAACCAGATCTGTGGAGTTCATTTCATCCAAGAATGGTCGAATTTCCGCCAAGTAAGATAAAATCTCAAAAAATAGTATGATCTTTTTTTTTTTTTATTTATTTATTTATTTTTTTTTTCTTTTATTTTATTTTTTTTTTTTTTTTAAAGTTATATGTTCGTGTAATAAACAGTTTGCAAAGGGTCATCGGTGACTAAACAGATAAATTATTATTATTATTATTATTATTATTATTATTATTATTATTATTATTATTATTATTATTATTATTATTATTATTGTTGTTGATTTTTATTGTTGCTGTTGTTGTTGTTGTTGTTGTTGTTGTTGTTGTTGTCATAAGACAACTGTTTACAAAAGACGAATTATTAAGTTTTCACCCTCGCCTCACAGGAGACTCAATCTAAGAATTTCTATTCTCGAACTTATGAACGGGAGGACGAAAAGGCAACGCTTTGTGTATAAATTAAGGATATTTCCCGTATTATCTTCGTCATTAGTTTTATCCACAAGACGTTTTACGTGACAAGGGAAATGAGAACTCTCTTCTTCTTTGCTGACAACTCAATACGAAGAGAAAGCAAAATAATGTCAATCTCAATTTATTTCTTATAGTTCAGTGTTTTCTCACAGTTTAGCAGATCCTCGATTTTGCCATTCTTCACACCTGAAAATGTAAGATGGAAAGGTCATATAAGTAGAGGTCAATAAAAGAAAAGCTACTGAGGAAAATTACATAGAAGGAAAGGTCCGTGGAGGATAGGCCAGAAGGCGGTTGCAAAATGAAAGGTCTAAGAACTTACGGTCACTGAAGGAATGGTCATTGAATGAAATGCCAATGAGGGAAATATTACAAAAGGAAAGGATACTGAGGAAAATTTCCTAAGAGGAAAGGTCCTAAAAGAAAGATCCAAGGGGGAAAGTTCATTGAATGAAATACGACAGAGGGAAAGTACATTGAAGGGAATATAAAAAAAAAGGAAAGGTCATTCAAGGAAACGACTCACAATGAATGGTAAGAATCGAAATGTTATTGAAAAAATGGTCCGTGAATGAAAGAGAACAGAAGGAAAGGTCAAAGGAGGAAAGGTCAAAGGAGGAAAGGTCACTAGAGGAACACTCAGAGGTAGGAACATTACTGAAGGAAAGGTCACAGAATCAGGTAGGAAATAAAAGCACTAATTCAGCATCAGATAAAAAAAGAAGGCACCATCCAAGTATCAGGTAAAAAATAAAAGCTCCATTTCAGTGTAAGAACAGAAATGAAAGCACCTTCTCGGTATCAGGTCAAAAATAAAATCAGAATCAGGTCAGAAAAAAAGCACCAATCCAGTATTTGGTGAGAAATGAAGGTAACATCCGAGTATCTGATCAGAAATAAAAGCACCATTCTAGTATCAGATTAAAAATGAAGGCACCATTTCAGTTTCGGGTCAGAAATAAGTGCACCAATCCAATATCTGATCAGAAATGAAGGCACCATCCCAGTATCAGGTCAGATATAAAAGCACCATTACAGTATCACATAAAAAATTGAGGCACCATCTCAGTATCGGGTCAGAAATAGAGGCACTAATACAGTATGAGATCAGAAATAGAGGCACTAATACAGTAAGAGATCAGAAATGAAGGCACCATCTCAGTATCAGGTCAGAAATAAAAGCACCAATTCAGTACCAGGTCAGATATGAAGGCACCATGTAAGTATCTGGTCAGTAATGAAAGCACTCATTCAGAATCTCATAAAAAAATGAATGCATCTTTCCAATATTAGATCAGAAATATTAGCACCAATCCAATAACAGGTAAGAAATGAAAGTGTCAATCCAGTATCAGCTCAGAAATGAAAGGACCACCCCAAAAATCAGATCAGAAATGAGAGATTTAATCAAGTATCAGATGAAAAAGGGCTAACAAAAAACACATCCTAATGAGCATGTTCCTTTCACATAATAATAAAAAGGCTGACATGATCAACAGTTTTCATGCATTAGAGTTCATATATATGGTTTCAATTATATTTATCCATTCTTATCAATGCAGCTTCCTAAATAACGAGATCTAACAAGATATATGTAGTCAAAGATAAAGAGAAACCAACACAGGATAAATAACATAGAAAACACTTTTAGAAATCCGATCAATGGCACAACTCCGGTATCATAATCAGAGTTTCTTTGTATTTTGTCATCAACAAAGGCAATGAATCATTTCAAATAATCTTTGTCATGAATGGGTTTACCTTTCGAGAATGAACGAAAAATGATATCCAATCTATTTGTAACTAAATGCTAGGCTCTAACTATAGATGTGATATAATTTTATATGTCTATATGTTTTTTTTATTAATTATACTTAATTACAACAATATTCATGTGCAGTTTTTACCTTTCACCCGTAGAACAACACTGTACTAATCTACATTGACTTTTATTCTATATATACATATATACTGTACATATATATATATATATATATACACATATATATATATATGTATATATATATATATATATATCTATATATATATATATATATATGTATATATATATCTATATATATATATATATATATATGTGTGTGTGTGTGTGTGTGTGTGTTTATTTATATATATATATATATATATATAGGGTGGTTTTAGAAGAGGTAGGGGTTGTATGAATCAGATTTTTACAGTTAGGCAGATGGGCTAGAGATATTTAGAAAAAGGTAAGGAGGTGTATGTTGCGTTTATGGATCTGGAGAAAGCGTATGATAGAGTTTATGGGGAAACAATGTGGAATGTGATGAGGTTATATGTAGTTAGAGGAAGGATGTTGCAAGCAGTGAAAAGTTTCTACAAAGGTAGTAAAGCATGTGTTAGGATAGGAAATGAAGTGAGTGATTGGTTTCCAGTGAGAGTGGGGCTGAGCCAGGGATGTGTGATGTCGCCGTGGTTGTTTAACTTGTGTGTTGATGGAGTGATGAAAGAGGTGAATGCTCGAGTGCTTGGACGAGGATTAAAATGGGTAGACGAGAATGACCATGAATGGGAAGTAAATCAGTAGTTGTTTGCGGATGATACTGTACTGGTTGCAGACACAAAAGAGAAGCTTTACCGACTAGTGACAAAATTTGGAAGGGTGTATGAGAGAATGAAGTTAAGAGTTAATGTGGTTAAGAGTAAGGTTACGTCATGTGCGAGGAGGGAAAGTGGTGCAAGGTTAAATGTCATGTTGAATGGAGAGTTACTTGAGGAGGTGGATCAGTTTCAGTACTTAGGGTATGTTGCTGCAGCAAATGGTGGAGTGGAAGCAAATGTACGTCAGAGAGTGAATGAAGGTTGCAAAGTGTTGGGGGCAGTTAAGAGAGTAGTAAAAAATAGAGGGTTGGGCAGGAATGTAAAGAGAGTTCTATATGAGAAAGTGATTGTACCAACTGTGATGTATGGATCGGAGTTGTGGGGAATGAAAGTGATGGAGAGACAGAAATTGAATGTGTTTGAGATGAAGTGTCTAAGGAGTATGGCTGGTCTATCTCGAGTAGATAGGGTTACGAACGAAGTGGTGAGGGTGAGACGAGGGTAAGTAATGTGTTAGCAGCTAGAGGGGATATGAATGTGTTGAGGTGGTTTGGCCATGTTGAGAGAATTGAGAATGGCTGTCTGCTAAAGAAGGAGATGAATGCAAGAGTTGATGGGAGAAGTACATGAGTAAGGCCAAGGTTTGGGTGGATGGATGGAGTGAAGGAAACTAAGGGTGATAGGAAGATAGATGTGAAAGAGGCAAGAGAGTGTGCTAGAAATAGGAATGAATGACGAGCGATTGTGACGTAGCTACGGTAGGCCTTTTGCTTCCTCAGGTGCTTTAGATGACCGACGAGGTAGCAGCAGTAGGGGATTCAGCATTATGAATCTTCAAATGTGATGGATCATGGGGGAGGGTGGGCTGTGGCACCCTAGCAGTACCAGCTGAACACGGTTAAGTCCCTTGTGAGGCTGGGAGGAACGTAGAGAGTAGAGGTCCCCTTTTTGTTCTGTTTCATTTGTTGATGTTGGCTAACCCCCAAAAGGGGGGAAGTGCCTTGGTATATATATATATATATATATATGTATATATATATATATATATATACATATATATATATATATATATATATACAGAGAGAGAGAGAGAGAGAGAGAGAGAGAGAGAGAGAGAGTGAGAGAGAGAGAGAGATGTAAATGAAAATAAATGGGATTAAACTAGAATAACGTTCAATGAAAATGCAGAGAGAAAACAATTAAGAGTTATGAACAGGTCTCTCATCCTAATCTCCTCCTGTGCCTATTGATGTAAAGGGCCACTGTTAGATCTTGCTAGTCGTCTCTATCTTGAGCTTTTCCATCATCACTTCTCCATTCATCATCTACTTAACTTGCCATAGTACTCAGCCATGTAGGTCTGGGTCTTCCAACTCTCCTAGTGCTTTGTGAAGCCCAGTTAAACGTTTGATGAACTAATCTCTTGGGGAGTACGAAGAGAATGTCTAAACCATCTCCAGCAACCGCTCACCATGATCTCATACACATATGGCACTCAAATTTCTAATCCTGTCCTGCCATTTAACTCCTAACTTTCTACTTACGCCTTTGTTCTCAAATCTACAAAATCTGTTGGATAATATTTCTTTTTCATACCAAGACTCATTTCCATACTGTAACACCGATCTCACTAAACATATTTAAGAATATATTCTGATTTTGATATGTAATTTCTGGTGATTTGATTTCCAAATTTTACTTAACCCAGCAACTGCCTGATCCTGTATTAGAGATCATGGTTCCTAAATATTTAAATGATTCTACGTCATTAATCCTTTTTCCTTGCACTTATATTTCATCTCTCATTGCATATTCTGTTCTCATCATCTCTATATTTCATCTATTCATCTTGAACATAACCTACTGTGATATTTCATGCATTCCCGTTAACAACTATTGCAAATCTTGTGTTGTTCTGCTGATAAAGACAGCGTCATCAGCATTCTCTAGGTGAGCTATTATCATCCCTTTTATCAATCTAGTTCAACCCTTCTCCACCATCCCCCACTAGTTATGCTATGCATTACAAAATTCCTGAGGAGGATAAACCACTTAGGTGACAACCAATTCCCTTGGAGTGGTGCGATGTTCACCGGACAATTACTAACGTTAAATTTGGACTTGCTATGCTCAGGAATAGACTTACAAATTTACATATATAATAGAAACTCCCTAATAACGCAGGACTCTCCACAAAATTGGCCGATGCACAATATCAAAGTCTTTTTCATAGTCCAAATATGCCATCAAAAGTGGATTGCTATATTCTACAAATGGCTATACATGTAAAAAAGAATTAGAATTTGCCTCCAAAGATTGTTAATGAATATACGTACAAAGGACAGACAGTAAGCATTTCACCAGAACACAAGGCCGAAATTAAAGGGAGGATAATCATGGGATGGAGAGCATTTCGTTAACAAAATAAAATTATGAAAAATAAAATGACACTTTCTCTAAAAAGAAAAGTACTCAATGTGATGGTCATGGAATTATCAACTCATGCATCAGAAAACTAAAGCCTTGCAAAGGCCTTAGTACATAAGCTAGTTAGAACTCAAAAGAGCAATTGAAAGAATAGTGATGGAAACAGGAGAAAGAAAAAGAGCAACATGGATACGAGAGAAAACTAAAGTAGAGGATATTATGACAAATAAGAAAAACGACTTGTAAAGGACTTATAATAATAAAAACAACATACAATAGAAGAACAAAATGGGTCCCTTGAGATTGTAAAAGAAGCAGGGAAAGGAAGAGTAGACGATAGATATACAAACTAAGAAAGTTTGCGGGTGTGGACTGGCACAGAAAAACCATGCACAGACGCATGTGGAAGGACATATCTAAGGCGTTTGATCTGCAGTAGACTAGTAACACCTGATGATGATGATGATGATGATGAGGATGAAATATATATATATATATATATATATATATATATTAGGGAGCAGATACTAAAGTGTTTAATCAAGGTTCCAACACCTTTCGTAAGTTTGAAAAAATTTGTGAAGAAAAATATTTCCAATTGGAAATTATTTCAATGAGTAACCGCTATTGGATCTTTTTTTATATTATTCTTGTTTTTATGATTATTATTATTTTTAATTTTTTATTATAGTTATTACTTAGTTTGTAGATAATATAACATAAAATATAACTGAACAATATGATTCCTTAGGTCGAATTGGTGCACTAGTATTTTCATTGCAATCGGTTATTAATATAATTTCTCTCTCTCTCTCTCTCTCTCTCTCTCTCTCTCTCTCTCTCTCTCTCTCGCAACAAAACAGGAACGAATGAATGGGGTTTGAAAACAAAATGGATATATTTTCTAATTCAATCAGGAGAGAGAGAGAGAGAGAGAGAGAGGAGAGAGAGAGAGAGAGAGAGAGAGGGGGGGGGGGGAATCCGTCTAGTCCTTAAAAATATGTATCCTTCAACTTCATCAAAAAGTATTTCGAGATGGCAGGATAATATTAAGGAAGTAATGTATTCAACGTTCACTCGCTTCTCCGATCACTGCATTAGAGCGTTTCCCAACGTATGAACTGAGCTATATTGAATAATTAAATACAAATATGCATCCCATCGAGCCCGGGTAGACCTTTTCAGCTACTATTTACACATTGATTTTTTTAAAGCATATTAGGCTGCTCGTATGAGGACAGTGGCCCTCGGGAGTCCGAAGAAATATGAAATAATTTGTAGTATTGGTTAGTAGTTAGTGGATGGTTTCCCTTTGATTTAGGTATTGAGTTGAATAAGATATAGGTTTATGTGGGCCAAATTCTCATATTTACACTTCATGCTTTAAATGGAGACAGGCTTAACTGCATAGACTCTTCTTTGAAAGTTGATTATTTTGGTGAATGATGATTATTATTATTATTATTATTATTATTATTATTATTATTATTATTATTATTATTATTATTATTATTATTATTATTATTATTATTATCATCTCATAACTAAAATATTTTCACCCAAAATGTGATATAAACAGTATATTATATATGAGCAACACACATTTCTAGGTTTATCTATCATCGAATGTATAAACATTGAATAGTGTAGATTTCAGTCAGGTAATCATGGTACATCGGCCTAAAACTGATATATATATATATATATATATATATATATATATGAGAAAAAGGGAAAGAAAGAGATAGAGAAAAGTTGTGCAGTAGTCAAAATATTGAGAACCAATCATCTTTCTATAAGATATTGTTAACCTCATCATTATCATTCCTATTATCATTATCATCAAAATTAATAGATATCATAACTTATTAACTAACCTTTCAGGGAAAACATTAACGTTCCCTCTACGTGAAAAAAATATTTTATTTCTTGTTTAGAACAAACTACATTCTTTTGACCTGTGTTCATTACAACCAACTTTGGTTAAAAGTTAACGAAACTGGGTCATTGATTTTAAAATCAAGTCTTAAATCTATTTACATAAATGACCTTGGATTATTAATGTTAAACACTAAAAATTATTATCACTATTAGACTAATTATTGATATCATATTATTAATAAATCGTTTTTATGCTTCCTCTAATTTTGTGTTTTGCATATTTTTTTCAACATTTACGATACATTAATGCCAAATCTTGATGTAGCCATAATAATAATAATAATAATAATAATAATAATAATAATAATAATAATAATAATAATAATAATAATAATAATAATAATAATAATAATAATAATAATACCCTGGAGTTTAAATAACAATATTGCTCTCATTTATTTGGAGTTTTTGTTAGTACATACGTATGGTGTTAAAACCCCATGAATCTCTGGAAGCTAGTAAATCAGGTTGGGGCACCGGATGAGGATCGGACTCTGCATATTTCTGTTTTTGTCGGCTTTAAAATTACCTAAAAGGTAATATGATCTTTGCTTTGGAATTCTGATCACATATTCTGTTTCTTATATACAAACATGTCATCATTCCTTCTTTCCCTCTTCTCAAAACGGTGATCTCTCATGATCCGGGGTCAAACGAACAATACAATTACAAAATCAGAATTGAAAGTATCTTCTTTATACATCTGGATAGTTATAAAATATCCTGGTACATTTCAAACATTATCTGAATTGGTTGAACTTCAGGAGTTCAAAATTGCAGCGAACGTTTTCATGTTGAACAGGCTGACATAATTGTCTATTTATAGCTTATATTTGAAAGATGTATTTTCTTACTTTTATTATTCTTGAAATATTTTATAAATCATTCATTAGTAATCTTGCAGTTTATTTATATCTTTACTATTTTCCCTCAATGGGCTATTTTTTCCTGTTGGAGCTCTTGGGCTTATTGTATCCTGACTTACCAAGTATGGTTGGAGCTTATCTAGTAATTATGATTAAATTATATTTAATATTTCTATTTTATATGAAATAATGATTCCTGAAAATACATCTCAAATAAGCGTGTGGTATCTTCAATAGGTAATGTAAAATATAGAATTTCAGGATACTTTAAATAATTCCTATACGATGCGAAACCTAATATATAAAATTCAATTTCAAAACTACGACTCTACAAAAAAGAAAACTGTGAAATTACTATAAAAGAGAGACGGTATCAATTCTGAAATGAGTAGGTGGAAAACTGCCTGGATATTGTGCCAGTTCAAAAACCTCAATGGAATATCCAAGGATCTTTTGCAAGATAAAGGAGATAGTGGTGGCGAATGAACCATGTTTTCTATATTTCTAAAGGCTTCAATTAAATTGATGACTGTGATTCGTATCCTTTCAAAAAAGACTATGAAGGATATATGTAATTTTGCACCATTCACTGGAAATAATCAACGTAGTCCTAAAGCTTATGATAATTAAGTTGATTTGCGTTGTAGTTTATGAATAACCATACTTCTTCCCATTTCTAAGCTATTTCTAAGATTACACTAAATCTCTACAAGGGTTTTAGGATACTGTTAACAAAACAAAATACAGAATAATTAGCTTGAAAAATGGAAGGATAGTTTTCGTTATTTTCCCATCATTTCACTGCTCGTTTCATTAGATATCTGTAAAATGAAATGTTTATTTTGTTTTAGACTATTTTTTTTTTTTATGTTCGGAATCCAATAAATCAAAATTTAATTCCCCAAGTGCTCAACAGAAATCTGTTTGTCAGCTATTCTGATTTTACCATTGAAATCATACAGTGGCTTATAATTCCAAGGTGATGAAACGATAATTTGCAATGGTTTAATTTTCTGGACCATTTACTCACGTACGGCTGGCTGACTACACCTAAGATGCTTACGAGATTCACACACATAAAGCCAAAAACCGCTTTGTAGTTAGTGCCATATATATGCTAAACTACTGTCAGATTTAAAGTCTCATTTAAAATTTGCTACTCCCGTCTACCTGACGGTTTTGATAACACAATAAAACCAGATCTGTGGAGTTCATTTCATCCAAGAATGGTCGAATTTCCGCCAAGTAAGATAAAATCTCGAAAATAGTATGATCTTTTTTTTTTTTTTTTTTTTTTTTTTTTTTTTAAGTTATATGTTCCTCCGATAACAATATAACATCGTGTAATAAACAGTTTGCAAAGGGTCATCGGTGACTAAAAAGATAAATTATTATTATCATTATTATTATTATTATTATTATTATTATTATTATTATTATTATTATTATTATTATTATTATTATTATTACTGTTGATTTTTATTGTTGTTGTTGTTGTTGTTGTTGTTGTTGTCATAAGACAACTGTTTACAAAAGACAAATTATTAAGTTTTCACCCTCGCCTCACAGGAGACTCAATCTAAGAATTTCTATTCTCGAACTTATTGACGGGAGGACGAAAAGGCAACGCATTGTGTATAAATTAAGGATATTTCCCGTATTATCTTCATCATTAGTTTTATCCACAAGACGTTTTACGTGACAAGGGAAATGAGAACTCTCTTCTTCTTTGCTGACAGCTCAATACGAAGAGAAAGCAAAATAATGTCAATCTCAATTTATTTCTTATAGTACAGTGTTTTCTCACAGTTTAGCAGATCCTCGATTTTGCCATTCTTCACACCTGAAAATGTAAGATGGAAAGGTCATATAAATAAAGGTCAATAAAAGAAAAGCTACTGAGGAAAATTACATAGAAGGAAAGGTCCGTGGAGGATAGGCCAGAAGGCGGTTGCAAAATGAAAGGTCTATGAACTTACGGTCACTGAAGGAATGGTCATTGAATGAAATGCCAATGAGGGAAATATTACAGAAGGAAAGGATACTGAGGAAAATTTCCTAAGAGGAAAGGTCCTAAAGGAAAGATCCAAGGGGGAAAGTTCTTTGAATGAAATACCACAGAGGGAAAGTACATTGAAGGGAATATAAAAAAAAGGAAAGGTCATTCAAGGAAACGACTCAAAATGAATGGTAAGAATCGAAATGTTATTGAAAAAAAGGTCCGTGAATGAAAGAGAACAGAAGAAAAGGTCAAAGAAGGAAAGGTCACTAGAGGAACACTCAGAGGTAGGAATATTACTGAAGGAAAGGTCAAAGAATCGGGTAGGAAATAAAAGCACCAATTCAGTATCAGATCAAAAAAGAAGGCACCATCCAAGTATCAGGTAAAAAATAAAAGCTCTATTTCAGTGTGAGAACAGAAATGAAAGCACCTTCTCAGTATCAGGTTAAAAATAAAATCAGAATCAGGTCAGAAAAAAAGCACCAATCCAGTATTTGGTGAGAAATGAAGGTACCATCCGAGTATCTGATCAGAAATAAAAGCACCATTCTAGTATCAGATTAAAAATGAAGGCACCATCTGAGTTTCAGGTCAGAAATAAATGCACCAATCCAATATCTGATCAGAAATGAAGGCACCATCCCAGTATCAGGTCAGTTGTAAAAGCACCATTACAGTATCACATAAAAATATTGAGGCACCATCTCAGTATCAGGTCAGAAATAGAGGCACTAATACAGTATGAGATCAGAAATAGAGGCACTAATACAGTATGAGATCAGAAATGAAGGCACCATCTCAGTATCAGGTCAGAAATAAAAGCACCAATTCAGTACCAGGTCAGATATGAAGGCACCATGTCAGTATCAGGTCAGTAATGAAAGCACTAATTCAGAATCTTATAAAAAAATGAATGCACCTTTCCAATATTAGATCAGAAATATTAGCACCAGTCCAATACCAGGTAAGATATGAAAGTGTCAATCCAGTATCAGCTCAGAAATGAAAGGACCACCCCAATATCAGATCAGAAATGAGAGAACTAATCAAGTATCAAATGAAAAATGGCAAACAAAAAACACATCCCAATGAGCATGTTCCTTCACATAATAAAAAGGCTGACATGATCAACAGTTTTCATGCATTAGAGTTCATATATATGGTTTCAATTATATTTATCCATTCTTATCAATGCAGCTTCCTAAATAACGAGATATAACAAGATATATGTGGACAAAGATAAAGAAAAACCAAAACAGGATAAAACACATAGAAAACACTTTAGGAAATCTGATCAATGGCACAACTCCGGTATCATAATCAGAGTTTCTTTGTATTTTGTCATCAACAAAGGCAATGAATCATTTCAAATAATCTTTGTCATGAATGGGTTTACCTTTCGAGAATGAACGAAAAATCATATCCAATCAATTTGTAACCGAATGCTTGGCTCTAACTATAGATGTGATGTAATTTTATATGTCTATATCTTTTCTTTATTAATTATCCTTAATTACAACAATATTCATGTGCAGTTTTTAACATTCACCCGAAGAACAACACTGTACTAATCTACATTGACTTTTATTCTACATATACATATATACTGTACATATATGTGGAGAAGTACAAGAGTAAGGCCAAGGTTTGGGTGGATGGATGGAGTGAAGGAAGCTAAGGGTGATAGGAAGATAGATGTGAGAGAGGCAAGAGAGTGTGCTAGAAATAGGAATGAATGGCGAGCGATTGTGACGTAGCTTCGGTAGGCCCTCCTGCTTCCTCAGGTGCTTTAGATGACCGCCGAGGTAGCAGCAGTAGGGGAATCAGCATTATGAAGCTTTAAATGTGGTGGATCATGCGGGAGGTTGGGCTGTGGCACCCTAGCAGTACCAGCTGAACACGTTTAAGTCCCTTGTGAGGCTGGGAGGAACGTAGAGAGTAGAGGTCCCCTTTTTGTTCTGTTTCATTTGTTGATGTTGGCTAACCCCCAAAATGGGGGAAGTGCCTTGGTAAATATATATATATATATATATATATATATATATACAGAGAGAGAGAGAGAGAGAGAGAGAGAGAGAGAGAGATGTAAATGAAAATAAATGGGATTAAACTAGAATAACGTTCAATGAAAATGCAGAGAGAAAACAAATAAGAGTTATGCCTATTGATGTAAAGG
>NC_090741.1:94834322-94841561 GCF_036898095.1 Palaemon carinicauda | reverse complement strand
AAAGCGTGTTGATTCTCTGGAAGCTGGCTTATGTTCGACCAAATATATTTTCAGCTTTTGTGAGTCTTGATATTACTTTAAAGGTATCATGACATTTGCTTTGGAATTATCACCATCGTGTTCCTTATACACATTTCATCATACCTTTTCTCCCTCTTCTCAAAACGGCGATGTCTCATGATCCGGGGTCAAAACTAACTATGCGATTGCTAAATCATAATTGAGAGTCGATTCTTTATACATCTGGATAATGCTACAAAATCCTGTTACATTTCGAACATTATCTGAATTGGTTGCACTTCAGGAGTTCAAAATTGCAGCGAACGTTTTTATGTTGACATAGCTTATATTTGAAAGACATATTTCCATATTGTTGCTGTTCTTAAAATATTCTATATCAATTATTATTCATTATTACTCTTGTAGTTTATTTATAACTTTACTACCTCTCCTCACAAGGCTATTCTTTCATTATTGGAGCCCCTTAGGCTTTTAGTACCCTTGCTAACCAAGTAGGGTTGAAGTTTACCTAGAAATTACAAAAATAATATTAATGAGATATAATTCATAAATAATATACATCGAATGAGGGTACAGATGAACGCTTTAAAAGGAACAGATAAATTGGTATATCAATATATGGCATTTCAGGATACTTTACATGGTACATCTTATAATTTCAATACAACGTTAAACCTAATGTAAAAAGTTTATTTTTAAATGAACGTTTCAACAACAAACAAAAAATATTTCCAATTGTGAAATTACTATAAAACAAAAGACAAGATCAGTACTGAAATGGGTAGCTGGAAAATTCCTAACGTGGAGAAAACCTAGATATTTTGCCAGCTTGAAAATATCAATGAATTTTTCAAGGATCTTTTGCCAGTTAAAGGAGATAGTGGTGGTGACTGAACCATGCTTTCTATATTTCTAAAGGCTTCCATTAAATAGATGACGGTGATCTGCATATTTTGAAAAGGCATATCAATGAGTTAAGTAATTTTGCAACATTCTCTTATCAACAGACTCGTAGAGCTTATTTTAATTTTCCTGATTTGCGTAGGATTTTCGAAATAATTCTTCCTATTTCTAAGCTATTTCAAAGATTACAACAAAAATATCAATAAAGGTTTTTGGATCTATAGGAAGAGAGAGAGAGAGAGAGAGAGAGAGAGAGAAGAGAGAGAGAGAGAGAGAGAGAGGGGGGGGGGGTAACAAAACAAAATCCAGAATGCTAAGCTTGAACAATGGAAGGATGAAAATGGACACACTTCAGTTGGCGGGGCCATTCGTCTGGTCACTTCTCACATTTTATCAGAAATTATGGGATTCTTAAGTAACACCGGTTAAAAGACAGTACTTTAAAATATTCAGTTATAATACTTGCTGTCTTATGCTCTACGTAAGCAAAGTGCGAATAAAGTCTTTTTAATCTTCAAAAAAGAGAAAAAAAAATCTGTTTACCAATCCAAATAAGCTACATGAAATAGAAAGAAGAATTAGTGAACAATTATTATGAATATGAGTTGTATTTTGAGTTATATGTTTAGCATACTAGAACTGATGTTAATTTATGCATATAACTCTGATAAGATTTAGATCAGGATATTTAAATTGTTGTTTCTAGACGAAATGATTTATACGAGGTGAAGGTTGGAAATTTAAAATAAAAGTTTTTAAAAATAAGAATAGAAATGAAAATAAAAAGTTATTTTGGTACCAGATCTTCCTGTTCATATTCATAACCATAGTCATCTGGCTTCAATACCCTCACTTTTTTCTTTGTCCAAGTAAATATCTAAAGAATGCTTCATGGTGTACACATTGTACAAGCCGTACTTTATATAAGGAGACCTTTCTTGGCTGGTAGGAGGATGGTTCTAAAGGAACCTGATTTTATGTGATAAAATACCTCAGATCGATACTCAGAATATTTTTTTTTACATCATTCTGTGTCTTCAGAACTTTGATTAGGTATAACTTTGTATTCTTTAACATTTGTTTTGAGAGACTCCGTGACTTTTCAAAAGTGCTTCAAAGTATCTGTGATTGGGTTTTCAAAGCAGCCTTCTTGTTGATATCACATCCAGTAAGAGTTTCCACAACTGACAACAAAACACAGCGTGAGCCCTAAGGCACTGGGACGAGGTGTCAAAAGGAAGGCATTGAGTCATATTCCCAGCTCCAGTGCGCAACCAGAATTCCTCAATGCCATTTTGGATAAATACAGGCACGTTGTAGAGCAGGGCAACGGTTACATTAGTATTATTGGAGATCACTATGGATACCTTGTTCCCGGCCTTGAGTGAATCCAGTATATGTACTGGAATGCGAAGGTCAGTCTCATCACACACAAAGGACTGCTGAAGGAACATCATGTGTTTTGTTTCTTGGTGAAACTTGATGCATTGCCACTCTTCATCTGCTGTTGAAACTTGGACGAAAATTGCTGGATATTGTCCAGTATTACTACGTACTTGAAGATGGTAGTAGATCAGCTGCTCAACAAGGACCTTGTTTGTGTTTGGAGGCCAGAACGTTCCCATATACTTTGGAAGTGATGATCTACCAGTGCAACAGTAATCAATAATAACTTTAGCATTACACCCACCCACTTTTTTTTTTTTTTTTTTTTTTTTGCTGCTTAAACTGAAGGAACATTGGAGTACATGTTAAAAACATAGTCATATCAACCAAATTCACGATACTTGGAAGTAAGGGAAAGAAACCCAGAGAAATGATGATCGAATGCGGACATTTTCTAAGTTCGAACTTAAAAGATATTTGCCATTACATGCATCTATGACCAAGGTAAAATTTTTCCGATGATCATGGTTGTAGTTCCCTTGCTCAATATGCATCTCCATTTCTTGATTGGAGTGACTTTTGCTTGGCTCCTATTATCATCCTCCTTGGTGCTACCTGACTCACGAGTGAGTTTTATTGTTTTACCAACAATGTACTGTAGATATCCTTGCCTACTCTTGCTTTACTTGTGACTGTATTCATTGTTTTCAAATTAATTTTACGTATGCTGTTAGTGATCTTTTGAGTTTCGGTGAGGATTCTGTCCTTTCTCACAATCATGTACTTTTCTTTTCCTTTGAAAACAACATTTAAAATGTAATTTCTGGTGTCTGTTGGCATGATCTTTTGGTACAAAATTTTGCTAGGTTTCACATGCATCCCGAAACATGGGAGACCTTCTCTCCTCTATGAACTGCACTATTGGCTAAACATGAGCCTCCTTGCGTTTTGTAGCTGATAGTGAAGCTTCGTGTTATTTTTTGTGTGCAACAGCTGACTTGAGTTTCCTGAAAATACTTAGTTCCACCACATATGACTCAAAGTCTTTCTTTACAAAGAATTCGTTGTAGAGTACTTATTGGAATGATTCAGCAAGCAGCTGTATGCCTTGCAGACTGCGATTGTAGTGTACCAACCGTGTTTCACACAATTGTATATAATTCCTTTTGTATATATTATGCTTGTATCTTCGCTCTTCCCTCGCACTAAAACGAACATGAAATTCAAGTATGGTTTTTCTTCTGTAATATTGTCTGTCTTGTGAACTTCTTATGTCCTGTTGCCTTGAGGTTTTGTATAAAAGGAGAGTGTTCCACAATAATATAACTCAGTGGTTACCAATCTGCCTTTGAGTTCACACCCTTACTCGGCGCCGTCACATTGGAGACCCCGGAATGACCACTGCCTTCCACCCCCACCTCCCTCGCCCCTCCATCGTTGGTACTATGACGGAGACGGACTCTACAGTTTCTACTACAGCAGTTGGCGATGCGGCCGAAACATTGAAACTTTCACCGTTCGCCAGGGGGAGAAGCGTTTGCTTGGTTTCAACGCGCTGAAGTCCACTTTCGTATCAGGGGCGTGACTCGCTCAACCACCAAAGCGGATTATGTTCTCGCGGCGATACCCGAGACACCTTCCCAGAAATATCCGACTGGCTTTGTGAACAAGGAGACACCCCAATAGCGTATGACACCCTCAAAACATACCTTCTGCAGCAGTACTCGCCGTCGCCAGCCGCCCGTTATAGCAAAGCTTTTTTCAGCTCTCGCAACAACCGTTGGGGGACCAAAGGCCTTCGCTTGCCCTCAGGGAAATGACCAGTATCGCTCGCCTTCAACCTGCCGCAGACGGCTCTCCTCGTGAGGTAAACCTACTCCATACCCTTTGGATATGCCGTTTACCTGAACCTGTACGTGCTGCCATACCCGATGTCAATAGTTTACCAATAAAGGACTTGATGACCAAAGCCGACGCCCTTATGGACAGCCACTTCAAGACCTCTGTCAACGCCTCCACCCCTGACGACGAGGATGCCTATTCAACGTCAACCGAAGCTGACATGAATGCCGTAGGACATACACGCCTACCCCGTGACAAGCCGAAGCGGCGAAAAAGCCGCCAACCACCCACCAATCGCTCGCGCCCAACGAACGATTTCTACAGCCACTTACTACCTCCCCTCCGCCGCAGTTTTGCTACTGCCACTTCAGATTCGGGGCAACTGCGAAGAAATGTGTCAAAGATTGTCAGTGGCCAAAAAACGTGTAAGTAAGCCATCGCTTGTGGCGGTGGCCTCCCATGTTTCTAATCTTTTCTTTTTACAGGATGCTGGAACGGGCGTGCGATTTTTGGAAGACACGGGTGCTTGTCGTTCTCTTTTGCCAAGGAAACTCTTCAAGGCACAACGTAGTCTGTCTACATCTGCCGACGTCCGCTTGGTAGCTGCCAACGGATCTGTGATACCCACCTACGGTTACGAGAACCTCACATTATCGTTCGGAAATGGTAAATTCAATTGGAAGTTTCTCGTTGCTGACGTCACGATGCCAATCCTCGGTGCGGATTCCCTTTCTTATTTCCACCTTCTGGTCGATGTTGCCCACCGACGATTGGTCAACGCAGACTTGTACTTGTCGACACCTCTTCAACCCGCCCCCCCCTAACCTCGCTCTCCACATCAGCGCACCCACGGATGCCTACGCCCACCTTCTCACGTCATACCCGGAAGTTTTCCGTCCAGAACTTCGCCAAACGCCCACGGCTCCTGCCAAGCACGGTATTTATCACCATATCAAGACGACGGGGACCCCCAGTGTTCGCAAAATTCAGACGTCTGGCACCGGAACGATTGGCAGCCGCCAAACAGACGTTCGCCGAAATGGAGAAAATGGGCCTTTGCCAATAAGCCTCCAACCCATGGTCGTCACCCTTACACATCGTTCTGAAGAAAGGTGGCTCCCTCCGTCCGTGCGGGGATTACAGGCGCATGAACATGCAAACAGAAGCGGATCACTACCCCCTCCCAAACATTGCCGATGTAACCTCCTACCTGCACAAAGCAAAGGTTTTCTCTGCGCTCGACCTCCTGAAGGGGTATCATCAGGTGCCTATGAACCCAGAAGACATCCCCAAGACCGCCAACACCACTCCGTTTGGCACATACAACTTCAATTACTCCTGTTTTGGCCTTCGTAATGCTGGGGCAACGTTTCAACGTCTCATGGATGGTTTCTTAGGGGATCTCCCTTTCTGTGTATGTTATGTGGACAACATACTTGTGTTCTCCACCTCAAAAAAGGAACACCTCCGTTACCTGTTTACCGTCATCGACCGCTCCACTCGTTGGCCTGAAGCCATTCCCATGGAAACTGCAACGTCCGCCTCATGTACATCTGCCTTACTCTCTGGATGGATTTCAAGATTCGGTATCCCTGAGCATATTACTTCTGACAGGGGAACCACTTTCACCTCTCAATTGTGGACGTCATTAGCGAATCTCCGGGGCATCACCCTACATCAGACAACGGCCCTACAACCCCGCTGCCAATGGAATGGTTGAACGTTTTCATCGCACCCTCAAAGCAGCTTTGATGTCCCGCTGCAAGGATTGCAACTGGTTTACTCAGCTACCTGGGTCACCTTGGACTAAAGACCACTCCTAAAGACGCCCTCGATTTCTCGGCAGCCGAAAATGGTGTATGGCGACCCGTTGGTCGTCCCTGCCGAATTTTTTCCTTCTACAACCTCCTCCGACGATCTCCAGCGCATACGTCACGTCGTGGGAAAATTTACTCCGTGCCGTCAGACTTACAAGCCCCCAGCGAAGCATCATATACCAACGGACTTGCACTCTGCAATGCACGTCTTCCTGCGCAACGACACCAGCAAGCCACCACTAAGGCCCCCTTACACGGGCCCCTTTCATTGTGATCCAAAGCAGTGCGAAAGCATTCCTCCTAAACATTCGGGGCAAAGAAGACTGGGTCTCCATTGATCGTCTAAAACCTGCTTATCATCTGCAGATGACCCGCCTACAGTTCGCCTCTCATAGATCAGGGCGCCTTATTTAACATGTAAAGTATATCATTTTTAGGGGGGGAGCCATGTACCAACCATGTTTCACAGAATTGTACATAATTCCTTTTGTATATATTATGCTTGTATCTTCGCTCTTCCCTCGCACTAAAACGAACATGAAAATTCATGTGTGGTTTTTCCTCTGTAATATTGACTGTCTTGTGAACTTCTTATGTCCTGTTGCCTTGAGGTTTTGTATATAATGAGAGTGTTCCACAATAATATAACTCAGTCGTTCCCAATCTGCCTTTGAGTTCACACCCTTACTCGGCGCCGTCACAGTAGTGACTTCCATTGGGAACAGAATTCTATATGACTGTTGGACCATAGACTCCAACCTGAAGCCATGTTATGTCAGCTCCATTTCCAAACAACGCTTTGCCAAAGCCTTTCGGAACAGTTTGCACAGCATATTTCCATTTCTCCTCTAAGTATATAGAGAATAATACTAATATGAGCTTATACAAATCTTCTATGTTATCAGGCCCCAATGAAAAGTGTACAAATTATACCTGAATGTTGATAAAACTAATCCTTTAATTTGCAAATATTTAAAAATATTAGATTAGCTTGATTGTGAGGGGGGGGGGGGGGGGCAAAAAAATCCAAAACAGTCGGCAGTACCTCCACAGGTCTCCTTAAGAATTAATATGATAGATGCAGAGAGCAGAAATGCTGTCATATTTGTTATGCTACACATTTTGAGTACCTGATTAATTTATTACTATTTTCGATACTGAGCTAAGACAATAAATACCAGTTCAAATATGTAGACCTCATTAGAGGTAACAATAACTAAGGATGTTTTTTAACCAAGTTTGATGGCTTTCAATAAATTATCAAGCGAAT
>NC_090741.1:94826822-94829322 GCF_036898095.1 Palaemon carinicauda | reverse complement strand
GAGAATCTGGTCATTTAGAGGAGGAGTGGAACTTAGTAAAAGAAAATTTTTTTTGGGATTGCAAGTGATGTTTATGGCAAGAAGGTTGTTGGAGTCAGCAGGAGGAGGGGCAGTGAATGGTGGTATGAAGGAATGAAAGAAAAAGTGGAAGAGAAAAAGAGGGCTTTTGAAGAATGGCTGCAGAGTAATAGCATAGAGTATTATGAAAAATATAGAGAGAAAAATGTGGAAGTAAAGCGCAAGGTACGTGAGGCAAAGATGGCAGCTGACATGAGGTGGGGTCAAGTATTGGGTCATTCATATGAAGAGAATAAGAAGAAGTTTCAGAAAGAAGTGAGGAGAGTAAGGAAGGCTGGCTCTAGAATTGGAGAGACAGTGAAGGATGGAAATGGAAGGATATTAAAAGGAGAGGAGGCAAGGAAAACGCAGGTGGAATATTTTGAAAGTTTACTGAATGTTGTGGATAATAGGGAGGCAGATATAATTGCTGTTGCAGGTGTTGAGGTGCCGGTGATGGAAGATGAGAATAAGAGAGAGATTACAATAGAGGAAGTGAGGAGAGCACTAGATAAAACAAGATGTAGGAAAAGCATCTAGTGTGGATGGTGTGAGAGCTGAGATGTTGAAGGAAGGGGGTATGACTGTACTTAAATGGTTTGTGAGATTGTTTAATATGTGTTCTTTGGTGTCAATGGTACTAGTAGATTGGGTTTGTGCATGTATTGTACCACCATATAAGGGTAAGGAAGATGTGCATGAGTATTGGAATTCAAGAGGTATTACTTTTTTTGAGAGTAGTTGGAATAGTGTATGGTAGAGTAAGGATTAATAGTATTAAGGATAAAACAGAGAATGCAATCTTAGAAGTACAGGGTGGTGTTAGAAGAGGTAGGGGTTGTATGAATCAGATTTTTACAGTTAGGCAGATATGCGAGAAATATTTAGCAAAAGGTAAGGTGGTGTATGTTGTGTTTATGGATCCGTAGAAAATGTATGATGGAGTTGATAGTGAAGCAATGTGGAATGTGATGAGGTTATATGGAGTTAGTGGAAGGTTTTTGCAAGCAATGAAAAGTTTCTACAAAGGTAGTAAAGCCTGTGTTTGGATAGGAAAGGAAGTGAGTGATTGGGTTCCGGTGAGAGTGGGGCTGAGACAAGGATGTGTGATGTCACCGTGGTTGTTCAACTTGTATGTTGATGGAGTGCTGTGAAAGGTGAATGCTCGAGTGCTTGGACGAAAATTAAAACTGGTAGACGAGAATGACCATGAATGTGAGGTATATCAGTTGTTGTTTGCAGATGATACTGTACTGGTTGCAGACACAAAAGTGAAGCTTGGCCGATTAATGACAGAATTTGGAAGGTATGTGAGAGAAGGAAGCTTAGAGTTAATGTTATGATATGTACAAGAAGGGAAGGTGGTGAAAGGTTGAATGTCATGTTGAATGGAGAGTTAGTTGAGGAGGTGGATCAGTTTAAGTACTTGGTGAGGTGGAACCTAATGTACGTCAGAGAGTGAATGGAGATTGCAAAGTGTTGGCGGCAGTTATGGGAGTAGTAAGAAATAGTCGGTTTGGCATCAATGTAAAGTGAGTTCTGTAAGAGAAAGTGATTGTACCAACTGTGATGTATGGATCGGAGTTGTGGGGAATGAAAGTGATGGAGAGACAGAAATTGAATGCGTTCGAGATGAAGTGTCTAAGGAGTATGGCTGGTGTATCTCGAGTAGATAGGTTTAGGAACGGAGTGGTGAGGGTGAGAACGGGTATAAGAAATGAGTTAGGAGCTAGAGTGGATATGAATGTGTTGAGGTGGTTTGGCCATGTTAAGAGAATTGAAAATGGCTGTCTGCTAAAGAAGGTGATGAATGCAAAAGTTGATGGGAGAAGTACAAGAGGACGGCCAAGGTTTAGGTAGATGGATGGAGTGATAGGAGGATAGAGGTGAGGGAGGCAAGAGAGCATGCTAGAAATAGGAATGAATGGCGAGTGACTTTGACGCAGTTCCGGTAGGCCCTGCTGCTTCCTCCGGTGCCTTAGATGACCGCGGAGGGTAGCAGCAATAGGGGATTCCACATTATGAAGCTTCATCTGTGGTGGGTAACTAGGGAGGGTGGGCTCTGGCACCCTAGCGGTACCAGCTGAACTCGGTTGAGTCCCATGTCAGGCTGGGAGGAACAAAATTAAAGGTGAATGAATGAACGGTCACTGCAGGAGGACCCATTGAATGAAATGTTGACGAAGGAAATGACAGAGAAGGAAAGGTCGTTGAAAGAAATGCCCTGAAGGAAAGATCGGAGGTAAAAAGGTCACTGAATGAAAGGTCACAGATTGAAAGGTTACACGGGAAAAAGCCACCGAAGGACAGCTCACAGAGGGAAATGTCTGCAAAGGAAAGGTCGCTAAAGGAAAGGTCCAAGGTGGAAAGGTTAGTGTAGAAAATGTCACAGAAGAAAATATCACTTCAGGAAAGGTCACAGATGGAAAGGTAACTGAAAGAA
>NC_090741.1:94806822-94819322 GCF_036898095.1 Palaemon carinicauda | reverse complement strand
TTCAGAAATCTCAATGAATTTTTCAAGGATCTTGTACCAGTTAAAGGAGATAGTGGTGGTGACTAAACCATGTTTTCTATATTTCTAAAGGCTTCCATTAAATGGAAGACTGTGATCTGCGTCTCTACAAAAAGGACTATCAATGAGATATATAATTCTGCACCATTTTCTCGAACTAATCAACAGAGTCGTCGAGCTTTTGTTAATTAACATGATTTGTGTTGGAGTTTAGAAAGACTTATTTCCATTTCTAAGCTATTATGAAGATTACACCAAATCTCTATAAGGGTTTTAGGATCCATATGTGAGAGAGAGAGAGGAGAGAGAGAGAGAGAGAGAGAGAGAGAGAGAGAGAGAGAGAGAGAGAGAGACTTAAAATAAAGCCCAGAATGTTAAGCTTGGATAATGGAACGATATGAAAATGGAAACATTTCAGTTGGTGCATCTTTTCATCTCCTTTGATCTCGTGCCATTTGTCTGGTCACTTCTCATAATTTATCAGTAATTCTGGGATTCTGCGGTAACACGGTTAAAGAGTGTTGCTTAAAAAAAAAAAAAATAAAAAATAGTAGTAGTTTTTCTCAGGCTTTACGTATAACAAGGTACGGATGAACTCTTTTCAGTCTTCAAATGTGATTTGAATTTTGAGGTTATATGTTTATCATATTAAAATTTATGTTTATTTATGCATATACCTTTGATAATATTTAGATCAGGATATTCAAATAGTTGTTACTTGACAGAATCATTCATACGAGTTAAAGTTTGAAAGCTTAAAGAAAATGGGTCTCACTAATACGTGGCTGCAATATCAAATGTAATGAAAAGGTATGAGGATTTAGAATTTCCAATTGACTACAGAAACGTGAAAAGTCATCCTAAACTAAAAAGCAGATATTTAGGTGGTTCAGAATGAAGGATCGTAACTGCCTAAGTCCGGAAAACCAAGGCCATAGAAGATGAGGTAAATATAGCTATTAAGGAAGAGTTATTGGAGATTCATCTTCCCATAATTTATGCTATGCTTAAAGTCAACCACTTCAAGGCAGGATTGATAGAGGAGGTTTTACGGTGTTCAGTTTCTATAGGGATTCCTGTATATCCTTTAGCGATAACCATTATCTATAAAGAGGGACTTTAAAGTTTATATATATATATATATATATATATATATATATATATATATATATATAGTGTGTATGTGTATGTGTGCGCGTGTGTAATATATATCTACACAATAAATAATTATAAGAGAGAGAGAGAGAGAGAGAGAGAGAGGAGAGAGAGAGAGAGAGAGAGAGAGAGAGAGAGAGAATATCCATACGAATTTCAAGCCCAACACTGCATTTACCCTCCAATTAAAATCCTTTTATCCAGTCTGTTATTAGAGGGAACTTTCCATCCTCGCCTTTTTGCAACTGAGTGAGCAAAGCCCCAAAGTATAATCCTTTATATCCAACTTCAAAATAAGTAAACCAAAAAGAAAACCAACAACAGAAGATGCTTCAGCTTAATCTCCCTTAATCGGGTTTTAACTGTGTTGGAGTTAAAGGGAACTTTTAGGACCTCTCTTTTCTTACAATGGAAGGATACAAAGATGCTGTAGGACACTTCTTCTTCCGTTTGTGGCGAGGATTTATCTTTATCTTATTATGAAATGTATCTGCTAGTTCCGTAAAAAATTACAATAATTTCCACTTCCCTGAAATGGTGGCATTAATGGTATGGAATGATGGTAATATTGTTAATGCGTTTCTTGTTATTGAATAAAATAAATTCAAAATGACGGGTAACAACTATTCTCCGCAATGTCAAGTATAAAAATAAAAATAAAAATTTTGTGAAACGATATTTCATAAAATTGTATAGTATACTATCCTTCCTATATATGAAATATATTGCATAAATTTATAATTCTTTGTAATTCTATCCAATAGATAAAAAAGTGTATGAAGTAAGAGTTATATTCATTTCAAAGCAATGGATAATATGAATCACCTAAAACGAAGGTAATATGCTTTCCTAATTGATGGATGAAACTAAATTGCATGAAAACTTGTATTCAATTCGTGCAAAGCTAAAACAATAGCATCAAATGGCAATACTCGGATTTCGTTAAACAAAGGGATGGTATAGCTAATTATAAAAAGGACATCATATGATTTCTCTGCGATGTACGAAACCAATATATAGGAAAGGGAGGTAATGTATTTTCCCTCAGCAATACTGATTTGGCCAAACTAAATAAATTATATTTTGGTAATGGAATTTTGCTTTACAATTATTTCTTCTATTTTTAAAGTTATATAACTTCAGTAGTTATCATGATTTCCTGTTTTAATTGAAACTTAAACTTGAATTTCTATAAGAAATATATAAAAAAAAAAGCAGAAGGGAAACAAACAAAATGCTTTGACTACCCAATACGATCATTGACTCACCATACTTAATGAATTAACCGGTAGAGAGGCCACATAAATCAATGTTAATTACTTTTGTTAATGACCAGTAAAAATGATCAAAATTTTAAATTAAGGCCTAAGGTTTTCTCTCTTGAAGCTATATTATACTCTTCCCCCAAATCTGAATTATACGAGATCAGTAAGAAGGCGACCTTATAGAAACACAATATTTCGTATGAATATGACGCCTTCGTATGTATAAATATATGGCGATTTTATTAAAAAGACGAGAGAATGAGCTTTAAACGATTTTTTAAATTTTTCATTCTGTAGCTTGATAGAAATGAATGTAAAAACAATATATTTACATGCATACTCTGCATATAAATACAAAAAGCTTTACATACAAAAACGTATTTATATATACATACATATATAAATGTGTATACATATATATATATATATATATATATATATATATATGAATAAAAATCTCGAAAATTAACGGGGTATATGTATAAAGTAAGTATGAAGCCACAAGAGAGGAGATGAAAAAAAAAATTATTAGAGTAAGTATTTTCATCTTATAGACAGTAGTACCATCTCCCCATACACCTCATCATGAACTTATTCATATATGGCACTTAAGAAATATCTCTTATAGTTTTATTTCTATTCCTGTCTTGCCATTTAACTCCTAACATTCTTCTGAGGCCTTTGTTCTGAAATCTATAATATCTATTGGATATTGTTTCATTGTCATACCATGATTCATGTCCTTATAGTAACACCAATCGCACTAAAATGACATAAGAGTATATCCTGATTTTTATTCTTAAATTCGGGTGATTTGATTTCAAAATTTCAAGTAACCTAGCTATTGTTTAGTATGTTTTTTTTTTTTTTTACAATCTTTCACTAAACTCCAATTCTAAAGATCCTGTATTAGAGATCATAGTACCTGAATATTTAAATGATTTTAACTCATTAATCCTTTCTCCTTCCAAAGATATTTCACCTTCCATTGCATATTTTGTTTTCATTCTTTATGTTTCGTCTATTTATCTTCAGCCCGACCTCCTCTGATATTTTATGCATTCCGGAAAGCAAACATTGCAAATCATTAACATACTCTAGGTCAACTAATATCCTATTATCAATCCAGTCAAATCCTTCTCCACCATTCCCAACTAGTTGTTCTATCCATTGTAAAATCTATTAAGAGGATAAACAAAACAGGTGATAATATTTTCCCTTGGAGTAGTCCTCTATTCAATGGGAATTCATATGGTAGGAATCCACTGACATTTACTTCACATTTGCTATACTCATGAATAGACTTTATCAAATTTGCCTATTCATGGAAAACTCCATATTAATGCAAGACTTTCTAATACAATTGGCCGATACACACTATCGAAGGCTTTTCACACACACATACACACATGTGTGTGTATATATATATATATATATATATATATATATAGTGGTTACAAACACTTCGATCTATAAGGAAATATAAGTTACTGTTTACGAAAACTTGAACAGTATCTCGAGATCATATAACCAAAGTTTGAAAATGTTTTTCAAAACCGATCACTCAGCTACTGGAGACCAGTACATATTCAGCATGGTTACTATGATCGGAATAATTAAATCTTTATCGGTACTGACATGTATACGATGTCTTTGATTAAATATTTACCATAATCTTTGCTTATTCCTAAGCTAATATACATAAACATAAACTAAAAATAATATTTAACCTCCTTGTTGAAGAAATATATATCAGATAACGAAAATTAATGATAGTCTATTCAATAATGAATAAAAAACATGGACAAACAAGACAATGACCAGACTTTTTTAGTTAGACATTTATTACAATCGTTTGCATGACAGTTTTGTGAAATTAAAAGAAAAAAATCACGAAGTTTTATGGGAGGTTTCAGAGAAAAATAAAACCCGTTGGTAAAGATTTTCAACCATTCAGGGTAGTGCCCAATTCAATGCTGGAAAAAGGTGGCACTACAACTTCACAGACAATAGCCATTTACAAATATTCTAAAAATGAAAAACATAGGAAATAAGACATTCTAGTTTTAATATCACGATTGGAAGGGGAGTTGGCAACTATGAAATTAAGAGTTAATTTTGTTGAAATGTTTTTCAATATAATAATTTTTAAGATACAGAATCCCAGTCAGAATACTCTACAAAAATAGAATATTAGCATAGCTAAAATAAAAGAAAACCTCTAAAGTAAAGTAAACAACCTGAAACCAATATGATTTTCCCATGCAAGAGAAGGGGTATATTTGAAGAGATTCTACTTTTCAACTGCGAAGGCCAAAGACCTGATTGGCTAATCTATAAAATTGAAATTATTGTCGTCAATAAAGATAAAATATAAATAAAGACAAATATAATTTTCACCTGCAAGAAAATTGGCAAATATCCCACGCATTAAACCACAAAATCTGTAAAGCCCTGATTAAAAGTCATCGGGTCTCATCGCACCTGGATTTTCATCCCTGAAAAAAAATAAAAAATTGGAACTAAAAGTTTATTCCTGGAGGATTTTCTCACTCAAGTTGCGGGAAGGTAAAGGGGATATTCCTTCTTTTAAAAGATTCCGGAGACGGATTCGAATTGATTCCACGACTTAAGTGTTGGGTTACATATTTCATGATCACCTGTCTGTCTGTCTGTCTGTTTGTCTGTCATCAATAAATTCTAGTTGTTTTTAAACTATTAATTTTACCATATCCATGCTCTATTTGCCTAGCTATATATATAATTTTTGGGGTTTACTTTGTTCTCTCTCTCTCTCTCTCTCTCTCTCTCTCTCTCTCTCTCTCTCTCTCTCTCTCTTGGGTACACTCTGGTACACTTTCCTATCTCGTTTAACTTCCTCTGTTTTTTTAAGTGTTTATAGTTTATATATGATAGATGTAATTTAATGGTGCCCCTTTTTTATGATGTTTTATTTTGATTGCATTATTTCTCTTGTAATGTATTCATTTTCTTATTTTCCTTCAGTATTTGGTTACTTTTCCCTGTTGGAGCCCTTATGCTTATGGCATCTCACTTTTCCAACTAAGGTTACAGCTTAGCTTCTAATAGTAATAATAATAATAATAATAATAATAATAATAATAATAATAATAATAATAATAATAATAATAATAATAATAATAATAATAATAATAATATACTTTATTAGCCTGTATATTCTTTCGTATTTTTACTTTTATATTTCGCTGTCGAATTGTCTTTTATTCTAACCTTTAAAATTACCTTCATGCTGTCTGTGTATATATATATATATATATATATATATATGTATATATATATATATATATATATATATAGTTAGAAATTCTACCAAAATGTCAGTCGTTTAGATTAAGTCTTAAATAAAAAAAAATGATAGGCGTCAAGATTTTTCTTTGTGGTTTACTATAAACACAAACACACACAAACACACACACACACACACACACACATATATATATATATATATATATGTATATATTTATATATATATATATATATATATATATTTATTTATTCATATATATATATATATATATATAGATATATATATATATATATATGTAAATATGTTTATATATACATATATATATACAGTAGCCAATATATATATATATATATATATGTACATATGTTTATATATACATATATATATATATATATATATGTTTATATATACATATATATATATATATATATGTATATATATAATATATATATATATATATATATGTAAATATGTTTATATATACATATATATATATATATATATACACATATATATATATATATATATATGTATATATATAATATATATATATATATATATATTTATATATATATACACACATATATATATATATATATATAAATATACATATATATATATATATATATATATTTGAACACGATGTTGTGTTGATATATATCCATATTGACTCATTAGGGGTAATTTAAATGAATTACTACCAATTGTGTCACGTGGTGGCCCGGGAAAATCTGGTAAAACTCGCTGGTAAAGAGACTGATGTCTCACCAGGTAAATCCTCGGCCAGCTAGATTAGTGTCAGGTTCAGATTTCCTTTTATGGGCTCTCGTGGCATGGTTGGTTTCGACCTGGCCTTTCATTAGAAGGGGCTAGCGTTCGATCCCAAGTATGAGGTAGAAATTTATTTCTATTTGAACACGATGTTGTGTTGATATTTATCCATATTGACTCATTAGGGGGTAATTTGAATGAATTACTACCAATTGTGTCACGTGGTGGCCCGGGGAAATCTGGTAAAACTCGCTGGTAAAGAGACTGATGTCTCACCAGGTAAATCCTCGGACAGCTAGATTAGTGTCAGGTTCAGATTTCCTTTTATGGGCTCTCGTGGCATGGTTGGTTTCGACCTGGCCTTTCATTAGAAGGGGCTAGCGTTTGATCCCACGTATGAGGTAGAAATTTATTTTTATTTGAACACTATGTTGTGTTGATATTTATCCATATTGACTAATTAGTTGTAATTTGAATGAATTACTACCAATTGTGTCACGTGGTGGCCCGGGGAAATCTGGTAAAACTTGGTGGTAAAGAGACTGATGTCTCACCAGGTAAATCCTCGGACAGCTAGATTAGTGTCAGGTTAAGATTTCCTTTTATGGGCTCTCGTGGCATGGTTGGTTTCGACCTGGCCTTCCATTAGAAGGGGCTAGCGTTCGATCCCAAGTATGAGGTAGAAATTTATTTCTATTTGAACACGATGTTGTGTTGATATTTATCCATATATATATATATATATATATATAAAATACACACACACACACATATATATATATATATATATACACATATATAAATATATATATATATATATATATACATATATATATATATATATATATGTATATATATATATATGAAGTATTGATAAGAACTGGCTAAAAATATCGATATCACAGGTATCGTATAGACAGTTATCACAGCATTTAAACACAGAATGTAAACTCTACATTAGTATAGGAAGACACCTGCATCAGGTGGCGACACAACTCTTTCACACGGATTGTATTTGTGTTTATGCTTCATAAAAATGTTACATTGCTGAGACCTGCTAGTCGCATCCTGTAATGATCTGTCTGACTACAGCAATTTTCACGCTAGCTTCTACTTCTACAATGACGTATTACGTCATGTGTTTTAAACATGTTATATATGATTATTACATATATATATATATATATATATATATATATGATAATTTGGTCATTTAGACGTGCTTTACCATATTCAAAGAAGACATATATTATACCCCTCCTACTGTGATATCTCGATACCTCAGGATCACACTCAAGGGAAAGACAACTCAAAGATAATAGGTTCTGGTCGGCCGGGAATTGAAACTGGTCTCTTTTTGCGGCTAAGCCAAAGGAAACTTTGTTTCTTGAGCCTATTTTCGACTCACCGGTCGACCAGAAGCTATTATATTTGAGTTGATTCGCCTCGAGTCCAGGGTTTAAACTTGAAAATGTAGCTATTTTTTACCTTAAAATTTTTCTAACTTCCTTAAATGTGCGGCTAATAAAAACCTTAAAAACTACCTTGAAACCATGTAAATTGCCTGAAACTAAGGGGATTACCTTAAAAGCTTAAAACCTGCTTGGGTCTCAGGTCCCAAGGTATAAAGAATCCATATATTAGAAGGCGTAGGAAATATGGCTTTTATATATATATATGTATATATATATATATATATATATACATATATATATATATATATATATGTGTGTGTGTGTGTATATATATAATGTATAAAGGCATATATATATATATATATAGGCATATATATATATATATATATATTTATATGTATATATATATATATATATATATATTTATATGTATGAATGTATACACACACTGAACATATATACTATATATATATATATATATATGTGTGTGTGTGTGTGTCTGTGCGTGTGTATACATATACATAATATATATATATATATATAAATGAACACCAAAATATAGTAAATAAATCAATATAAAACCCAAACGTCATTTTTCAATATAGAAAAACGACAAAACAAGCGTTCAACGTTGAGCAAAAAATTTTTTGAAATGGCGACCAACACCTCCCGCTGGGATGATCAACACAATATAGGACTCGTGTACTTAGAACGAAAAAAGTAGAGGATTAAGTTGGACGAAACAATATTAAAAATTACCTTTCTTTTGTCAAAAAGGATCAGTGGGAAAGTAAAACGTGGAATAAGGATTCTCCCTCGGCAATGCTACAAAAAAGGATAGGATTTTTGAGACTTGATCCTTTATACAAATAGACTTTCAGGATTTTGTTCTGACCTCGTTAATGGAATCTTGTTTCGACCTTTGATTAAATTCATTTTTTTTTCACATTTCACTCAAGGTCTGGGTAGCCTCCGGGTTGAGAGGGTGCTAATTGTAAAAATATTTGCCAAAAATACACTAATCAAGACAGGCTAATGAAATTTTGAGGCATTATTAGCACTATAATAAGGCATATCCTCTGTAAGTTTTATCATCCTACAGGGAAAATAAAGGATTTTATGAATAAAAATGTGAAAATTGGAGCTAGCGACTAAAGTTGTTTGGTGACCAGTGAGAAACTAATGTCTTGAATTGAAATTCGCTCTGTCATTATGTTTGTTTATCCATATGGAACAAGCAGACCAAGTTTTATCAAAATCGAATAGTAAATAAGCACACAGAAAGAAAAAAAACGAGGAGGTTAGGTAGTGAAACCCCGGCTGGTGATGGAGGGATACCTAGAAATAAATATTCACCAAAAATTAAAATTTCGATTTAGGGAAAAAACCTTCTGTGTTTTTCTAGGTATTATGTCACTTAATGGCCTAAAACGTCTAAATATTATATTACTTAAGGCATAAGAGCAGAACAAGCAAAGAAATACACCCCTCTCCCGAAAAAGAAAAAAACGAGAAATTACGATTTTTGTCTGATGACGAAAATATTGGATATAAAATCATAGTCTCCCCTGAGCCCATTTTCTTTGATATCACTGATATGAGAAAACGTATTTGAACAGTTTTAAAGGGGTAACCTATAAAAATTAGAAAATTACTAATGATATTTCGTATTTTTTCTATTAACATAAGGGGGGCGTTGATGACCAGGGGGGGGGGCATTATAGAGGCTGGAGATGAATTCTACACATATCACGGCCTTCTGATAGGTAAAAGGAAGACTTTTAGCAAAGAAATAAACAATTGGGAAAATTCACCCCCTCAACCTGGAGAGAACCCTTAAGGTTGCAATTCATTCGACTGAAACTACGATGATATTTGTCAAGTTCCGTAGGACAGATGATGGAAGATATTCCTTCCGAATATTCTGTAGCAATCTTCGGTAGCCTCTCTTTACTTTTCCTTTATGACCTTTAGGCAATTCATCTATCTACCAATCTTAAAAGAAAATCTTCCCTAAGTCACGCATACTGTACACACGCACACACATAGACACACACACACACACACACACATATATATATATATATATATATACACGGACAGGAAACAACAACAACAACAACGAATGCAGCTGTTTCTAGTCCACTACAGGAAAAAGGCTTCAGATAGGTCAATTCATGTTTGGAAATTGGCCGGTAATCACCACCACGCTGGTGATGCTGGAAGATTGTGCTCTGATCACTCACAACAAACCATCCTGGTATGAGTGGCTCTGACTAGTACAAGTTTGCAGATCATGGCAGTATATAAACCATTCCGCCACGTTAGCATATTCCCACATATAAAGGGTTCATGTACACACACACACACACACACACACACATATATATATATATATATATATATTATATATGTATATATATATGTATATATATATATATATATATATATTTGTGTGTGTGTCTGTGTGTGTCTGTGTGTCTGTGTGCGTGTGTATACACAGACATAGTATATCAATCATATTATCTCATATATAGAATCCTATCTTTTCTTTCTTTCGGTTCCTAAAAGAAAATATATTTTTCGAATTTTTTTTTCTTTTGAGTATGTATCATATGGCTACTAATTATTATAATACTGCTCTACCTGCAACAGCTAGCGCCACTGATAGCGCTTTTACTACTACAAATATTACTGATCTAAATAACAATTATGAAATTATTATATTTAGGATCTCCACAATTAAAATGGATGAGGTTAATCAAGAGATATTCTATCTAAGGACCCCTTTCCACTCTCTCTCTCTCTCTCTCTCTCTCTCTCTCTCTCTCTCTCCATTTTCGGTTCCACTGCACTTAGGTCACGTGTACGAGATTGAATTCTCTCTCTCTCTCTCTCTCTCTCTCTCTCTCTCTCTCTCTCTCTCTCTTATTGACTATCATATACTGTATGTCGGTGATATGGTAGACAATCTATTGCTTTTTCAATTACCTAAATGAATTAAGATATATTTGAAATTCCATTATCATAAAGCGATGAGAAATGTTGCATAAAATACTCAGCGTAATTTTCACATGTCTCTTATCTAGTATTAATATTGTACAGAAATTCATTGATCAAAGATATTTCAAAACAAGGAATCGTAATACCATAAAAATAAAATTACTTGAAATCTATTTCCTACACGCTCCTTTTTTCATAAAAAGCCCTTCAGTTCAATCGAAATAATATTTTTTTTTTTTTTTTTTCTTACGCTCCAACTATGTATAATTTATCATAAACATTCATGACAGGGATGCATACAATTAGATGGTAAGATAAGGTGAAGGATGATATGGAGAGGTTAAGTGGAAGACAACCCCCTAATGTATTGATAACGGTAAAGAAGAAGAAGAAGAACAAGAACAAGAAAAGATATATGAGAATCGAACCAATTAAAAGGATTCTATACGAGTGTATAATTGTTTAAAAATAATAAAGAAATGGAAAAAAAATATTAACCAATACGTTAAAATCAATAATTGTATGAGGGTAGACGTAGATTAAAATGAAAAAAAATTACCTTTATTTACTATACAATTTAAGGGAAATCTTTGTCGATAGTAAACTATTCAAAAACTTCTAAGATATCCATAAAGGGATTTTGTAAAGAATTGTATATTCAATGATACGACATTAAGGCAGAGAATGATATTTCTTTATAAAATCGAATATAAATTCAAATAAAGAATGTAATATAATGAAGAAACAAAAAGTAGGAAAACAAAAAGGATTTTAATCTTCAATTGTTCTGGTAAAAAAAAAAAAAAAAAAAAAAAAAAAAAAAAAACATAGTTAAACAACAAAGGATAATGAGGAAAGCTTAAAAACATTTGTTTAAATTTTTTTCTTGAATTAAAACACGTAAAATTAACGATTATTTCTGAGGCTGTAAATGTGTTCTTTGTTTCCTTACAACATTAGCATGATCTAGGTATATGACTCTGGCTTTTCACAAATACTTTTTCCCGAAAATTTTTCATTTTTTTTTTGAAATACATATTACATGATTCTTGAACATTATATATGTAAAAAGCTAGTCATGAATTTAAAATAATTTCCTAAGATTTTCAAAAATATAGGCAAGTCAATTAAAGAGCCTTTTACAGCATCTAAGGGATTTATATAGTTTGTTGGGGAAACTTAGCTATATGTAACTTACGACTTTACTTGGGAGCTGTTAAAATTTCCCAGTTAATTATCGCTCCAACGACAGGCTGATGTTATCATTCGAGATTATGATGAAATCATCTCTGTGACTGATATGTAAAGTTATGAATCTATGAGAAGTGGTACCAGGGATAAAAGAAACCACTAATGTAGTATCAGGCCACAAATGAAAGCACTAATCCAGTATAAGGTCCAACATGTAAGCACCAGTCCACTTTCAGGTCATAAATAAGAGCATCAAACCAGTATCATGTCAGATATTAAAGCACCAATTTAGTATCAGGTCTGGCATGAAAGCACCAATCCAGTAAATGGCCAGAAATAAAGGCACCAATCCAGTTTCAGGTCAGAAATGACAGAACCAATCGAGTATCACGT
>NC_090741.1:94796822-94801822 GCF_036898095.1 Palaemon carinicauda | reverse complement strand
TTTAGCGAAATACGGTAAGGAAGAGGCACAGGAAAAGCTGCTATAAGAGAAAAAACGCAAAAAAAGAGGATGGGATTATTATGTTTCCTTTCATTAATTTTGGTAATGCCCTTCCTGTTGGCGTTCTCTCTCTCTCTCTCTCTCTCTCCTCTCTCTCTCTCTCTCTCTGCAATTCTACTTCAATATAAATCCTTTTCAATGACTTGACAAATTTATTTTTTTTCTTTAGATGTCTCTTCAGAATTAATATAAAAATATATTAACTGTAGAACATAAAAAAAAAAATATTTCACTGAAGATAATTGTCTTCATTTGAATCACATACATTGATTAGAAAGTAAAGTCAGTGACTGGAATTGACTTTATTTCATTGACTTTAATGTAAAATTATTTCATAATACCTTTCCAGATAATTTTTGAATTAGTATTCAATGTTACAGACATTGCAAATGTATTCTCTTTCAACATTTGAGAGCAATGTACATTTATTTGTTGATTATATATTAACTGACAATGAAAGTTATCAATTTGTCATACCTCTCTATTGCATTGGTATTTGAATATATTTTATTACAATTTAACTAGATAATTTGGTCTCTCTCTCTCTCTCTCTCTCTCTCTCTCTCTCTCTCTCTCTCTCTCTCTCTCTCTCTCTCTCTCTCATTCACAGCTAATTAGCCGATTTCCTGCCACACCGAGTTTGTACATTTTTAGCTTTTAATCAGAAAACAGTGAACAATAAATTAGAAATGAAGGTCTGGCCTCAGTAAGGTCGTTCAGAAAAATTAAAACTCATATTATATATATATATATATATATATATATATATATATATATATATAAACAAGAGCTTGACCGTCTGATAACAGAGGTCACTAGTAACTCAAACCAGTGTGACGGAAAAATATTCGCAGACATATTGAAACAATACGATCCAATAAACTGGAGCAAATCTGCGGAAAACATCAGCAAAATAATAGAGAAAATTCCAAAGAAGATCCAAGTGATAAAGAGACTCATAAAGAAAGTCTAAATCAATCAACACATTCCATCAAAGAACAATAAGAGGTCCAATATAGTGAATATGCTGATTGATGCATTAGGAAAAATAATGCCAAAATGGTTTAATACATGTAAGACGTGGTATTCCATTAATAATCCTCAACAATTGATTAGAAAATGTGATGCCTGTCATGTTCCAACACACCCTACATGTGCTGAAATAGAGCAAAAAATTAAAAACAAAGACACAAAGGTATTCTGCTCAATAGGCTTAGTCTGGATAGAAAATATAATTAAATCGAGACTAAATCTGCAAATAGTTGAAGATAAAGAAGAGGAAGGAGAAGAAACAGAAGAAGAAGAAGAAGAAGAAAAAGAAAAAGAAGAAGAAGAAAAAAATAAACAAGATATGTGTAAGGATGCAGAGGAAATCTTTGATATAACTTATGATGCCATCCAACAACATACTTATGAAGAAATAAATTATCTAATTGAAAAAAATAATAGACCCAAGAGACTCTACCTGGACCTACATACTTTTAGGGAAGAGCAAGAACAAGAAGAAAAAGAAAAGAAAGATATAGTCTGCAATTTTCTGAAAAGAGGGAATTGCAAATTTGGTGAAAGATGCTACTACAAGCATCCAAAGATATGCCATAATTATGAAATATATGGTAAATGTGCGTATTTAGACGGACATGGAGACGAATGCAGAGATCTCCATCCAAAAATATGCAAAAACCTAAAAGAAGGAAAAGAATGCAGTTTCAACAAAAAATGTTGATATATGCATCCTGCAACCATGAATGAAAGTAAGAAAACTCAGCAAACTGAAAAGAAAAATTAAAGGAAAAATTAAACAAATAAAAGAAACAAAAGCAGGCCGTGTTTATACCACGCTATGAACCAAAAGCCCCAAGATATGAGACCTTTCAACCTAAATATGCACATTTAGAGCCCAACAACAAAAAATGCATCTATAATGCCAGGAGTTGGTGCAGATATGGGGATAATTGCAGGTATACACACAAAAATATATATGAGGGCGAAAGAGCAAATATAATATAAAAAGTTGGATTTTTTAATGTTGGAACTCCGGGAAATGAAGAAAAGAACATCATATCAGAACAGGAAGGACGCATGGGAAAATCCATATTATTACCAATATTAAATAATGGGGATGAAACACAAACCATAATAGTGATGAATGCACAGGGTTTAGTCACGAGTAACTTTAAAAGGAAAATAGAGTTCTTAGAAGAACTAACCCAAATTGAAGAAATAGATATATTAAATATAAGTGAAACATGGTATTTCCAAGAGACTGGCAGTGATGACCAGATAAAGGGTTTCCAAACTTATAGATCAGACAGAAAAAATAGGAATCAAGGGGGAACCGCAATATATAGAAGACATAAATCTAGGAAAAGTCTGTGAGAAATACAGCAACACAGAATGTGAATTGATTGCGGTAGAATTTGAATTTGGAAAACTAGTGAATATTGTAGTTTACACACCCCCAAATACTAAGGAGTTTGATATAATGATAGAAAAAAAATAGATGATATATGTAGAAACCATAAAGACTGGAATATACTCCTATCCGGAGATTTTAACTTTCCTTTCGTAGATTGGAAAGAACGGATAAAAGATGGTGGTTGCATGTATTCATATAAAAAAGGGAGTAATAGTAGCGCAGAAGATAAGAGGCAATTTGAAAAGCTTCAAGATATGCTATTTGAACATAATATGCAACAAATAAACCATATTTCAAAAAGAAAGGAAAATGTCCTAGATCTAGTATTTGTGAATGAGGTGAATTATGTAAAAAAAAAATAATAGTGTATAACACGGGAATTTCAGACCACAATGTCATAGAATTGATAGTCCACTCCAAAGCAAGTGATCACAAAATTTTGGAAGGATATGGAAAATATAATTTTTACAGTAAGAATATAAAATGGTCAGAAATAAATGAAGAACTGAATAAAGAATGAAAAAACATATTTGTAAGTGATAATATACAGGTAAATACGGACGTACTGTACAAAATAATGGAGAAAATTGTTGAAAAATATGTCCTGCAAATAAAAAATTAACAAAAGACGTGCATACCTAGAGAAAGAAGGATCTTTTTTCAGAAAATTAGAAAGTGGAAGAAAAATCTTGCAAAAAAAAATGTGTGGAAAATGATGGAAATAAAATGTAAGATAGAAAATGCAGAACAAAAGATTGTACAGTCGAAGTAAATGAAAAAAGGGACTTAGAAGAAAGGACACTTCAAGACATAAAAAAAACCCTAAAGTACTTTACTCCTATGCAAAAAAAGATGAATAAAGGGAGATTAGGAATAGGCCCTCTAAGAATTGAAGGACGGCTAACGAATGGAAAAAAAGGAAATATGCAACATATTAGCAGAAAAATATAAGAGTGATTTCACGCCAAGAATAGCGAATGAGAATATTGAAAAAGAAATGAGGGAAAAAAATGTTGAATATCTAACAGATATAGATATTAATGAAGCAGATATTTTCAAGGCTATAAACGAAATTAAAAATGGATCGGCTGCCTGACCAGATGGAGTTCCAGCGATTTTGTTAAAAAAAAACTGCAAACACTATCGCAAAGCCGCTTGCATTACTGCTAAGACAAATCGTAGATATGAGCAAGATATATGTTAAACATAAATTAGCTTATATAACCCCTATCTTCAAAAGTGGATCAAGACTTGAGGCAAGCAATTCTAGACCTGTTAGTCTAACATCACATATTATGAAAGTGAATGAGAGGGAAATAAAAAATAAAAAATTGAACCATTAGGTTAAAAATAATTTTTATACTATAGGTCAACATGGTTTTGTGCCTGGAAAAAGTATACAGTCCCAACTGATAGCACACTATGAAAACATATACAAAAATATGATGATTGAATAAGACCCAGATGTGATCTATCTAGATTTTGCAAAAGCCTTTGACAAGGTAGACTCTAATATATTAGAGAAAAAAATGAGAAAGTATAATATTGTGGGAAATATAGGACATGAGTAAAAGAATTCCTGCAAAACAGAAAACAGAGCGTGGTTGCAAACGACGAGAAAGTAGATGAAGACCAGGTAATATTTGGCGTGCCACAAGGTACGGTATTAGCTGCACTGCTGTTTGTTATTATGATCTCAGACATGTTGAAAACTCTGTAGTGAGAAGTTTCACCGATGTCACAAGAATAAGTAGAGAGATTAATTGTGATGAAGATAGGAACTCACTACAAAGAGATCTAAACAAAATATATGAATCGGTGGAGATAAATATGATGGTATTTAACTCCGATAAATTTGAATCAATAAATTATGGAAACAGAGAAGGAATGGTATATGCATACAAGGGACCTGATAATGAGATAATCACAAACAAGGAAGCAATTGAAGACCTTGGTGTAACGTTAAATAGGAATATGTTATGCAACGACCAAATAGCAACATTGTTGGCTAAATGTAAAGCAAAAATGAGAATGTTTTTCAGACACTTTAAAACAAGAAAACCTGCACACATGATTATGCTTTACAAAACTTATGTACGTAGTACACTCGAGTACTGTAATGTGATATGGTACCCACACTACCTAAAGGATATTGCGCAAATAGAGAGTGTACAAAGGTCCTATAATGCTAAAATAAAAGAAGTTAAGGACATTGACTACTGGGAAATACTACAATTTTTAAGACTATGCAGTCTAGAAAAGAGAAGAGAATGCTATATGATAATACAAGCATGGAAGCAAAGAGAAGGAATTACTGAAAACATCATAGAGCTAAAAATATCAGAAAAAGCAAGCCGAGGTAGATTAATAGTGCCAAAAAATATACCAGGTAAACTAAGAAAGGCACACAGGACATTAATCCACTAGGCACCAGCATTGATAATGCAGCGACTATTTAATGTGCTGCCAGCTCATCTAAGAAACATATCAGGAGTGAGCATAGATGTGTTTAAGAATAAGC
>NC_090741.1:94786822-94791822 GCF_036898095.1 Palaemon carinicauda | reverse complement strand
AGACATCCAGTTAGATGATAGGATGTCTGATGTGGACGAGTGTCTGGAGGAAGACCTCCTGGCAGAAGTCCAGGATGAAGTTCAAGCCCCAGACGTTGCAGAGGTAGACGTCGACGAGGTGTCGGCTACTCCGGTTCAGATTCCGGAGCCTATTCCCTCAACATCGGCCGGTCTCCCAGTAGAGCTGGGACAGGCCATCTCTTCTATTGTTGGAATGATCCAAAAATGCAGAAGGAGAATCAGGAGAAGGCGGCTGCAATGGAACTGCGAAGGCAGTGCCTTGCAGAATCACATGGGCCCCAGAAAAATCTCAATGTGAAAGACCTTCCCTTGTGCTCAGATGCTAACCCATGGAGGTATGCTGAGCACATGCCGATGACGACTGGAAAGATCGTTATCTCAGATAAGCTGGGCTCAGTTCCCCTGGAGGAGGTGGAATTCTGGCCCAGCAAGGCATCATATCCGGACTGTTATGTCCGGCTGAGGAAGGAACCAGCTTCAAAGGAGGAGACAGAGCCGAAGGAGGTCATAGTGATGGACCATGCTAAGGCTCAAGCTCTACTTTCATCCTCGATGAAAGAGAGGGGCTTCTCTAACTCAAAGGTAGCTGCATTGAACAGGAAGCTTCCTTCCTTTGTGTCCTCGCCTACTAGAGCCTTCCCCTTTTTACAGAAAGGGTTTCTGGCTGTACTAAAAGCAGTCGAGGCCGGCAAGCCTTGCCCCTCCCTAGAGGAGTGTAAACCCTTGTCACTGGCCCTGCCTATGGACCACAAAGACTGGAAGGACGTCCATCTTACGTTCTCAGTTGGAAAGTTGGAGGCTGATATTGCCGGACGTCAGTTCGGCGAGGACCTCCCTAAGCTGTCTGACTTTCTTTTGCGAGGAGAGTTCGATACAAAAGAAAGACTGACTGCCTCAATGTCTCTTCAGACTACTCTCGAGACGATGGCAAGTGACCCCAAGGTCCATGAAATGTTCATGGTAGTGGCCAAGACTCATCTGGCCACAGTGACGAAGGACCTTTATGGCTTCGTCAAGGCAAGGAGAGCTTGTAGGGAGTTCGTGTTTACCTCGGCTAAGGTGAGGCACGAGCCAAGGAAACTAATCTCCTCCAACATTTGGGGAAAAGAAAAGAAGTTGTTGATAAGGCCGCCTTGGAGAATAGAAACCTTCTCCAGAAGTGGGGCCTGGCTATCAAAAGAAAGTCTTCCCCGGATGAGGGTCCTCAACCAAAGAGGAAGACTATGAGGACTAGGCTACCGTCTCGGCCAGCCAAGCCTGTTAGACAGCAACAGCAACTGCAATTGCCATTGCCCCCAGTGCCCCAGATCGTGGCACAAACCCCGACCACTTTTCAGTGGGTACCCCAGGCCGTGTCGACACAGTCCACGGCATTCACCCCAGCGTTCGAAGGGCAGTCTACTTCCTTTCGAGCAAAGCCTAGAGGAGCAGCCAGAGGCTCGTCTAGGCGCCCCTCAAGGGAAGGGGATTCAGGGGTGGTCGTGGTCAGGAAGGCAAGACCTCAGGACGGCAGTCCAAGTGAGGTGATACCGGTAGGAGGGAGACTTCTGAAATTTCGGGATCGGTGGACCTTCGATCCCTGGGCCCACAGCCTACTCAAGAATGGACTGGGCGGGAGCTGGTACAGCACTCCACCCCCGTGCCTTCGGTTTTTCCAACACTCCACCCCCGTTATGGAGGAGTACGTTCAAGAACTGTTGGAGAAAAAAGGTGATCCGAAGGGTGAAGCCCATCAATTTCTAAGGGAGGCTGTTTTGTGTTCCCAAGAAAGACTCGGAAAAGCTCAGAGTCATTCTGGACTTGTCGCCACTCAACAAGTTCATAGTGAATTGCAAATTCAAAATGCTAACACTGCAACACATAAGGACCTTACTGCCCAAGAGGGCATATTCCGTCTCTATAGACTTGTCAGACGCCTATTGGCACATTCCAATTAGCCATCGACTCTCCCCCTACCTAGGGTTCAGGATACAACGAAGACTATACGCCTTCGGAGCCATGCCATTCGGGCTAAACATAGCCCCAATGATTTTTACGAAGCTTGCGAGCGTAGCTCTCAAACAATTACGCCTAAAGGGAATTCAGGTAGTAGCCTACCTGAACGACTGGTTGGTGTGGGCAGCATCCGAGACAGAATGCTTGCGAGCTTCCAGTAAAGTGATCCAGTTCCTAGAGTACCTAGGCTTCAAGATCAACAGAAAAAAGTCTCAACTTTCTCCATCTCAAAAGTTCCAGTGGCTGGGAATCCACTGGGACATTTTGTCACACCGTTTCTCCATCCCGGCGAAGAAAGGAAGGAGATAGTGGGTTCTGTCAAGAGACTTCTAGATTCCGAAAGGATATCAAGACGCGAGCAGGAAAGGGTACTGCGCTCTCTCCAGTTTTCTTCGGTGACAGACCCAGTGCTAAGAGCACAGCTAAAGGATGCAATCGGAGTTTGGAGAAGTTATGCATCAAACGAGCGAAGAGATCTGAGAAGACCAGCCGCTTCGTCTAAGTACTCTTCTTAGGCCTTGGTCCCAAGCCAGACATTTAAAGAAGTCGGTTCTTCTTCAGCACCTCCCCCGTCGGTGACGATTCACTCAGACACCTCGAAGGAGGGATGGGGATGTCTCTCTCATCGGAAAAAAGTCCAGGTGACTTGGTCCAAGCTATTCAAGACCTTTCACATAAAACTTTCTAGAAGCTAGGGCAGTGCTCCTTACCTTAAAGAAAGTCTCCCCGCGTCACTCGATCCACATAAGATTGGTGATGGACAGCGAGGTGGTTGTGAGATGCTTGAATCGACAAGGGTCGAGGTCACCACCTCTCAACCAGGTGATGTTGGCCATATTCCGATTGGCGGAAAAGAAGAAGTGGTACCTGTCGGCAGTTCACCTTCAAGGAGTCCTCAATGTGACAGCGGACGCTCTATCCAGGTTCACACCGATAGAGTCGGAATGGTCCTTAGACGCAGGATCATTCTCCTTCATTCTGAATCAGTCCCAGAACTGCAGATAGACCTCTTTGCGACGAAGGACAACAAGAAGTTGCCCTTGTACGTGCCCCGTACGAGGACCCCTTAGCGGAAGCAGTGGACGCGATTTCCCTCGACTGGAACAGATGGTCCAAGATTTATGTGTTCCCTCTTCACAACCTTCTGTTGAGGGTCCTCAACAAACTGAGATCCTTCAAGGGGTAGCGGCAATAGTGGCCCACAAGTGGCCGAACAGCGTGTGGTTCCTCCTGGCATTGGAACTGTAGCTGAAGTTTGTACCGCTACCAGATCCAGTTCTGACCCAGCGAGTCCAGAAGTCAACTGTCTGAGCTTCATTACAGAAAACCCGGACCCTGCAGCTCATGATTTTCTCTCCCTAGCGGTGAGAAAGCGTTTCGGGATTTCGAAAGCCAGCATAGACTTCCTTGAGGAATAAAAGTGCAAATCTACTAGAAGGCAATATGAGTCATCTTGGAGAAAAGGGGTGGCCTTTTGTCAAAGCGAAGAATCCGCAGGAGATCTTGACCGACTTCTGCTTATCATTCTTCTCCACCTCCATGGTCAAGGATTGGTAGCTAACACGATTTCAGCGTGTAAGTCTGCTTTGACAAGACCCATTCTATATGCCTTCCAGGTCGACCTAGGTAACGAGATCTTTAATAAAGTCCCGAAAGCCTGTGGTAGGCTCAGACCTTCAGCACCTCCAAAGCCCATTTCATGGTCTTTAGACAAGTTATTCATTTTGCTTCTCTGTTGAGCAATGAAGAGTGTGCGTTAAAGGATTTGACACAAAAAGTTATTTTCCTATTTTGCACTCGCGTCCGGGGCCAGGGTTAGAGAGATTGTAGCCTCTTGAGAGAGGCAGGTCGTGTTCAGTTCCTGGTTGGGGGAGAACTGAACCTGTTTCCGGATCCTACGTTTCTCGCCAAGAATGAGTTACCCACCAACAGGTGGGGTCCCTGGAGAATCTGCCCTCTGAAAGAAGATGCATCTCTATGTCCAGTAGAATGCCTAAAGATCTATCTTCATAGAACTTCAGACTTCAAGGGTGGTCAACTATTCAGGGGAGAAACATCAGGCTCAAATTTATCTCTGAATCAACTCAGAGCGAAAATCACATATTTTATTCGCAGAGCGGATCCTGACAATACACCCGCAGGTCACGATCCGAGGAAAGTTGCCTCATCCTTAAATTTCTTTAATTGTATGGATTTTGAACATCTCCGTTCATACACTGGCTGGAAGTCTTCCAGAGTGTTCTTTCGCCACTATGCGAAGCAAGTAGAGGAACTAAAGAGATCTGTGGTAGCAGTGGGTCGCGGTGTTAACCCTACTGTTTAACTCTGCGAGGAACAGTGGTCTTAATTAGGACGATTAATTCCAGGTTGAGTGTGTAGTTACATACTGTACTACAAACTAAGTGAGGGCACTGTGTTGCCCATGTAGACTGTTCCATTTCCGAAGGTGAACCTAGCATAAATGCAGACATGTGTGCCGAGCGTTTCTAACGCTAATGTCATTGATTTGTAATACAGACTTTTATGACTTTGATACCTCGGTATCTTAAAAGTGGCATTTAATGTTTTTCTTTCAGACAAACAAGCTCTGTTTACTATCATACTTATGCTTAAAGTTTTGGGTTATCCTCTTCTTATGTATATATATATATATATATATATATATATATATATATATATATATATATATATATATATATATATATATATATATATATATATATATATATATATATATATATATATATATATATAATTGTGGTTAACCTGTCTATTTTTTGCCTGTCAATAAACTGGTTCTTGAGAACCTTGCGTCTCCTTCACCTGTGTCAATTTATTTGTATAATTGAGCATTCATTCTATATACCTTATCTGGGATAATTCTAATAGAATTGTTCCTTTATGCAAGCTATGTTGCATTGGTTTTCCTCCTATATGGATATAAAACCTTTGTCCAATACAAGTATTGTGCGGAGAACTGGTCG
>NC_090741.1:94761822-94781822 GCF_036898095.1 Palaemon carinicauda | reverse complement strand
CAATAGAAATGAAAAATTATTGATGTTGGCTGCGAATATGGTATGGAATTGTCGCTCCTTCGTGTGAGATGAGGGAGTTTATTGAGACATAGGCATACTTGTGCTTTTTTAATATATACCCACCTGAACACTCCTATGCAAACCTTTATAAAACACAGACATATACACACATACATGCATACACACATATGCACACACACACATACACACACAAACACACACACACACACACACACACACACATATATATATATATATATATATATATATATATATATATATATATATATATATATATATATATATATATATATATATATATATATATGCAAAGATAATTTACTATGATCACAAAACTATGTTATATAATATATTGTTCTTTTCTTTGGTTATATCTGTTATGATGAGTGACAATAAAACCACAAAAATAATTTGCAACACGTTCAGTTATTAATTTCATAGCGTTAAGTTGTCATTACTGACATAATGTTAAAGAGCAACTCTCTTTGCATTTATATTATCAAAGAACGTCTTTCAATGTCAACAGGTAATTTCAATAAGAGAATCTACATTCTATGTCTTTCATCATCTCTCTCTTTACACAATCGACGTTGGTGATATATCCCTTTCGAAATTGTATTTTCCTCTCTCTCTCTCTCTCTCTCTCTCTCTCTCTCTCTCTCTCTCTCTCTCTCTCTCTCTCTCTCTCTCTCTCTCTCTCTCTCTCTCCTGCGTGCATTTCACTAAGCTCTGTTGCATTCTATTTCGATTGCTTGTGGCATTCCTCGGCAATTGCTTCGAGTTGCAAGATGTAGCAAATTATTCGCAATCGTAACAGAAGCACTACTTCAGTTGTTCACATTAATAGGAACCCTATCAAAGAACACATCTTTTCTAGGTGGAATGTAGAGTTGGACACAGAAATTCCTGGAGCACCTTGCTTTGAAAAAGCGCACCTAGCTACTGTACACCTTCACTGCACGTCTTGTTCTGTGATTACCTCCACCTACCACCTGTACCATCTATTCTGACACAGTAGGTTTGGATATTCACCGTGAAGTAATGGTGTGACAAGGTCACTTTTTCGAAGTTTTTACTGTTCTGTCCACAAGTGACTTTACATGCAAACGACTCTGAAGCAACTTCACTGATTCATTTCTGCCGTCAATAACTACTGTGTATTTTAACACTGAACTTTTTTAGTATCATTTCAAGTGATACGAGGACATGACTGTAGCCTTATTCATCGTTTATATAGAAAAAGTCATTTTACTCTGTAGGAAAGCGTGATGTTGTTAGAGAATTTTCTTTTTTATTTCGAGTCAGTCAGACAAGTCTATTAATTCCTTAGGATATATATCTATCCACTTACCGAAGGAAATCTATTTTTATATAAAAAATGCTTACATGTATATCCACTAATAAAATTACACATACTATATATATGTATATATATATATATATATATATATATATATATATATATATATATATATATATATATATATATATATATATATATATATATATATATATATATATATATAAAATCTAATATATCTATCTATCTATCTATCTATCTATCTATCTATCTATCTATCTATATATATATATATATATATATATATATATATATATATATATATATATATATATATATATATATATATATATATATATATATATATACTTATATATACATTCTTACGAAGCTGGTCTGGTGTAGAGTAAATATGTGTATTTAAGAAGTGTATAGGCAGCTCGTGAGGTGAGTTCCTCTCATGTAGGCGTAAGTAATTGCATGCAAATTGCATGATACTTTCATCCTTATTTTATTGCATATCTCATTCAAGTAAGTGTATGTAAATTTACGTTATTTCTAAGAATTAACTTTTTATTTTGCATATTTTTTTTATGAAGTCTTAGGAAATCTTTCTAAGTATGATATAAGAACCATACGAGGTTTGATAACCAGGGCTTATGTAATTTTTCTAATATTTTCATGAGGTATTGCGTCATGTTGGAATGTTCTCGAAAACTGCAGAGTTAGTTTTTATCTCTTTTTTTTATGGTTCGAGGAGGAAGGTGGGTGGAGTTAACTTGTAATAGGTTGCCATGCAAGCGAGGTTAGAACTCCTATTTGATAGACTTAATTTAGAAGTTTTTAAGTCAATATATATGTGCCACTAGGATATCATAAGCAGCAGAAGAGATCTAGTGTTTTCCTGTGAAAGAACCATCACCCTCTCTCCTCAAGTGCCTCGAGCGTGTGCCCTCTCCTAAGTGAATAAGTTTTTTACCCAACATATATCGTGCGTAGTGTTCAAACATTGATAAAGCAATTGAATAATATTTCAAGAGTAATGAATAATATATATATTTTGTAAGTGGCCCTGTGAGATTTAGGTGATACTGTGAAGTGTATTTATTTTGGCTTAACTGTTTGATTACCTCGTGTGATCCCAAAAAATGTAGTTGTACCAGTTACTTTTATGTGAATTTCGTTTAGTATTTAATCATTCAAGTGTTAAAGTGTTAACTGTTTTCATTTATCATCGAGATTAAATATTTGTGTAAATTTTTTTTTCCTTTGAAGCAAGTGATTATATATAATTTTCAGAGTGTAATATTTTCATGACTTAGTCTATGGTTCTGCTTATCAGCCAATTTGACTTGATCATTTAAATCATACATTGGCTTATAATTTGTGACGGTGCCGAGAGAGAGGTTATGACTCAAAGGCTGGATGCAATTAACTGAGTTGATTATCAAAGAACACTCTCCTTTATATACAAAATTTCAAAGCAACAAGAATTTTCATGTTCAAATATTGACAATGTTACAGAGGAGAAAGGCACACATGAATTTTCATGTTCGTTTTAGTGCGAGGGAAAAGCGAAGATACAAGCATAATATATATAAAAGGAATTATTTACAAATGTGTGACACACGGTTGGTACATGGCTCTCCCCCTAAAAATGACATACTGTACAAGTTAAATAGGGCACCCTGATCTAGAGAGGCGAACTGTAGGCGGGTCATCTGGCAGGAGATAAGCAGGTTTTAGATGATCAATGGAGACCCAGTCTTCTTTGCCACGAATGTTTAGTTGGAACGCTTTCAGACTGTGTCGGATCACAAGGAAAGGGCCCGTGTAAGAGGGCATTAGTGGTGGCTTGGTAGTGTCGTTGCGTAGGAAGACATGCGTTGCAGAGTGCAAGTCTGTTGGTATGTGATGCTTTGCTGGGGGTATGTAAGTCTTGCGGTATGGAGTAAATTTTCCCACGACGTGACGTATGCGCTGGAGATCGTCGGAGGAGGTTGTAGAAGGAAAAAATTCGGCAGGGACGACCAACGGGTCGCCATACACAATTTCAGCTGCTGAGACGTCGAGGGCGTCTTTAGGAGTGGTCTTTAGTCCCAGGAGGACCCAGGGAAGCTGAATAAACCAGTTGCAATCCTTACAGCGGGACATGAAAGCTGCTTTGAGGGTGAGATGAAAACGTTCAACATTTCCATTGGCAGCGGGGTTGTAGGCCGTTGTCTGACGTAGGGTGATGCCCAGGAGACTCGCTAATGATGTCCACAATTGAGAGGTGAAAGTGGTTTCCCTATCAGAAGTAATATGTTCAGGGATACCAAATCTTGCAATCAATCCAGAGAGTAAGGCAGATGTACATGAGGCAGACATTGCAGTTTCCATAGGAATGGCTTCAGACCAACGGGTGGAGCAGTCGATGATGGTAAACAGGTAACGATGTCCTTGTGATGTGGGTAGGGGGCTTACAACGTCGATATGAATGAGTGCAAAACGACGCTGAGTTTGAGGAAAGGTGCCCACTCCTGAATCCGTGTGTCGATGTACTTTGGAAGTTTGACAAGAAGTACAGGCGCGGACCCAATCCTTAGTATCCTTAGAAATGCCGTGCCAAATGGACTTTGCCTTCAGCAGCTGTGCAGTAGAACGGCACGAGGGATGTGAAAGGCAATGAATGAAATCAAACACCTGTCGGCGCATGGGAGCAGGAATCAAAGGTCGCGGTCTGCCAGTACTGACGTCACAGAGGAGCGTGGTGTTGGAGTCTTCGAGGGGAAAGTCTTCCCAACGGAGGGACGTGCAGGATGTCCTACATGCTTGATACTCTGGATCCTGTCGTTGGGCTTCAGCCAGGGCGTTGTAATCCAATCCCAGTTGAAAGGCAGCCAACATGTTTCTTCACTCATTATCACACAATACATAGTCAACAAATATCCTGACAAATATTCTCCCAACTCCCTAGCTCCTAACACTCTTACTATGACCATACTTAGCCTGGAAAAACTTTTTATATTCCCTAAAAAAAGTCATATACATCCCGACTGCTATGTTCATTAAACCTTTCACATCTCGGTACCTCTCTCATAAGCACTGTCTTATATACTTCCTCACCTCCATTCTCACTACTATCTTCACTGCTCAAATCCTTCTTGTTTCCGTTTTCCTCATTTGAATAAAATGAATCTAATTCTACACTCAAATTCCTAACCTTAATTATTCCCTCCTTACCCTTTTTCTTACTTACCACTTTCACCCATTCATAATCATCCTAACTCTTATACTGACCTTTCTTCTTTTCCCTCTTCACGTAACTTTTACCTTTCTTCTCATTCTTCCTATCACATTTATGTCCATCCTTCTTATGCTTAATATCTCTATCTTCAATCTCACTATCCCTACCTTCTCCATTATCACTTACTTTAGCCTTCTTTCCCACTATCAACCCATTACCTAAATCAGAAGCCGCTCCTCCGACTGCACCTTCACCCATGAAAGTTTTCATCATTCCCATTACTTTCCCCATCATAGCTTCCATTCATTTCTCCATTCGTTCTTCATTCTCTTGCATCTCCACCTCAATACCCTCTTCCACTCTCACCATAATTCCCTTTAGTGCTTTCAGTTAATTTCACATCTCATTCTCACACCTTAACCCCTTATTCTCTTGCAACAACTTCTCCTCACGCTCGTTACTCAACCGCAATTCCTCCCTTAATACTTTTAGTTGTTTTTCCCTTTTCATCAGTCTTAAATCTAGTTTCGTATCCTATCATTCCTTCGTCAAAGTGTCCAGATATCAGTCCCGGCTCGCCTATTGTCCCTGTTCATGCGCTCAAATAATGTGGCAGGATGTCGCAATTACAACCCCCACACCCTTGATCACACTAACTGACAAATGTCTCCTCTACACAAACTTCCCCCTCATGTTATGAACTGGACTCTTGGACTGAAGGGAAATGAAAACAAATCATAACCTTAATACAATATTTCTTACAAACTAAAGCAAATAAAAAAAATTAATCACACCTAAACCATTTCATACTAAAAAACTGATAAAATTTTAAATTATTTGCACACCACCAATGCCAAAACATTTATGTTTATTTCACATTTTTAATGGACACCAACACAGTCGTCCACACACGGCCAACTGTCTTTTGCAGCCCACTACCACAGCTTTGTGGTCACCAGTCCACTGGGTGGAAATTTGCCACAACAAATTCCATGATTGGGGTCTTGGTTATTATCATCATCATCATCATCATTATCCTCATCATTATCCTATCCTTATCATCAACAGCAATCGGAAATTCAATCGGTCTGGTTCATCAACAATTATCTAATTCAGAGTAGCCGTAAAAACTTTCTTATCATTAGCCAGGTCATCAACAATCAATTCCACGTGAAAAAAAATATCTGCAAAGAAGGAATTACGGCTCAAAAAATAATCAAACACTTCCATGCTGGTAAAAGAATAAAAATCATATTCCAGCAATCACAAAACACTACTGCCTCTAGCTGCAGCCAAATCAAAATAATCATTTGGCCAAGACATGCTAAACTGTCCTAACCTAGCTAAATCATAAACAAACGATCTCATTCATACCAATAGCCTTTCTCTTAACAAACAATCAATACACTAACTACCTCTCTCTCTCTCTCTCTCTCTCTCTCTCTCTCTCTCTCTCTCTCTCTCTCTCTCTCTCTCTCTCTCTCTCTCTCTCTCTCTCCAAACTTGGCAAAAAAAAATAATCCTCCATACAAGTGGGAAAAGATATGGACAAAGAATAATAATAATAATAATAATAATAATAATAATAATAATAATAATAATAATAATAATAATAATAATAATCCTTCATCAAAGTAAGTACCGGATAACTTTCTAAGGAGAGTCTATGCAGTCAAGACCAGTCTCCATTCAAAGCATAAAATGAAAGTAAGAGAAAATTTGGCCCATGTAAATCTATTTCTTATCTAATTCTATACCTAAGTCAGAGAGAAACCATCCACTAACTACTGACTAATTGTATAAATTACTTCATATTTCTTCGGCCTTCGTAGGCCTGTCCTCATACAAGTAGCGTAATTCGCTTTAAAAAGTACTATGTAAATAGTAGCTGAAAAGGACTACCCTGTCCCAACTGGATGCATATTTGCATTTAATTATTTCGTATAGCTTACTGCATACGTTGGGAAACGTTCTGATGTAATGTTGGGAGAAGCGAGTAAACGTTGAATACATTACTTCCTGAATATCATCATTCTCTATCGAACTACTTTTGAATGAAGTTGAAAGATACGTATTTTTAAGAAATATGCAGAATTTCTCTCTCTCTCTCTCTCTCTCTCTCTCTCTCTCTCTCTCTCTCTCTCTCTCTCTCTCTCCCCTGCTATTGTATGATTCGGTTTTGAGAATCTCTCCATTTTGTTTTCAAAACTTATTTATATGTTTCTGTTTTCGTTTGAGAGAGAGAGAGAGAGAGAGAGAGAGAGAGAGAGAGAGAGAGAGAGAGAGAGAGAGAGAGCGAGAGAGAGAGAGAGAGAGAGAGAGAGAGAGAGAGAGAGAGAGAGAGAGAGAGAGAGAGAGAGAGAGATCCCATCTACCCTCTTCAATCCTAACAGGGATGAAGAAGGAATTGAAATGAATATAAAAATCATATCCTATTGCATTAGAAATGTTTAAACCTGAATAAGAGGTAACGAATCAGGACTAAAATAGGCTTTAGTTCAGTTTCACTGCAAGCCTAGTGCTTATTGAATGACATAAAATAGTAGTAGAAATAATTATAATAATAATATGGTAGAATGGGAGGAAGAACATCCCATGCATCGTATTAAGGTCCGGCTTCTCCTGCTGGGTGACCAGGACCTCCAGTATCCTGAGCCTTTTATTGTCCAGGCCACTGCCAAAGATCTTGGTATTTTTATTGATATCCTAATGTAAGATGTTCCTGTTTTGGACAAGGAGTTTGTGCATCTTAAAGGCTCCCCATTCAACATGCCAGGATAAATCTCTTAGAAAGAGGCATTGTTGTCACTCAACATTAGTGGATAGGGCATCCACGAACACGGCATTGGTAAGAATAAACGATTTTGGACGTCATCAGAAAGTCCTACACTGGAGGGGCTAGGTTATTTTTCAAGATGAGGAGTCTTGTTCTTGAAGTCTGGTAGTAGATAGACAGACTAATGTCAGTGTCTTCTTGAATAGCATTGATATTGTTACTGATAATGTCCTTCATGGCCTTTTTGTGTCACTGGGATCGTCTTTGGAGTACAGGTTGACTAGAAGTCGTTTGCGTACGGCTGGGCTCCGTCTCAAATCATTTGTTCATATGATGTTTAACTTACATGTTGGAGTAACTGATGTTCACAAGAACCTGGGTATCCAGCTCCTTGCGGGTCTCCATCCAAGAGGAACAATGGTAAGGGGCCCAACGAACGTAAGCTCAGATGGTGGAGGTCTTTTACCTAGTGGGATATTTGCTGTCATCCTTCAAGCAAAGTCCTATGTTTATGGACTCCTTACAAACAATTGTATCAAAACAACGATAAGCAGTCGGGACCAGGACAACTAGAAAAGGATAATTGCTGTTGCCATTATGTTCTTAAGTAAATGTAAGGGAATTGCACTACTCAAAGGTCATATTTAGAAAATATATTCGATGAGAAGAGTGGGCTTTCACTAAATTGTCATCGATATAGTGGACATATATATCTGAGCAATCTCTATGTGCAAACCCACGCTTTTCAACGACACCCATGTAAAGGTAGGCGATATAATTGCTAATGGTGGGTGCCATCACAAAACCATCCTTTTGTATATGTGACTTCAGTGGGAGGAAAAAGGGGTGTTTTTATTACATATCTCCTTGAAGGTGAGAAGGGCATGCTCCGGGATGTTAAGAGGAGTTGTAATGCCTCAGTACATTTGGTCAGGAGAAGTTGGATGGTCTCCTCTATGGAGGTATTAGTGAAGAGGGACTCTATGTCTAGAGAAATGATGACTCCTTCACTGGAATGCTTTTTGATGGTTTTCAGTAACACCACTGAAGAGGTTGTGCTGTATTTGTCAGGAACATATAGAGTAAGGAGAGAGTTGAGTGTCTTGGCCAGTTGGTATGTTGGTGTAGGACAATGTCTTATGATAGGGCAAAGAGATTTACTTGTCTTTTGGGACATCATATTCCCCTAGAGGAAACCTAGCCGAATATCACCAGGGATTCGCTGGATATGGTCACCATTAGAAATTGATTGATAACTTTTAATGGTGCGGTTAACCTCCCGTTTGATATCTTCAGTGGAGCTGAGTGTCAGACGTTAAAATTTTGAGGTTTTGGCCAAGTTGGTATCCATATCTATTGGCAGTCCGTGGTGTCAATGACGATGAAGGCTGCGGATTTGTAGGCTCTCCATATGGTAACGTCAGCTTCATCCTTGAGTTCCGTAGCAGCGATCTACATGACCCAAGAGACAATACTACTATTGAACTGTCCATAATCTGTGAGGGCCTCTGCTAGCAGGAGGGGCTGTAGAACATCAATAGTTAGAAGCACAGCTTTCTCTTGTAAGCTGAGAATAGTCTATCAATAGTTTAATAAATAGCCTCTTCTCCATTTGTATGCAACGAGACATGCAGTGGTAATTTAAGTTTTGTTTTATGATCTCTGATTATGTAGAATAACTCGGCCTATCATCCACAAAATATTGGTTATGTTTACCAATGCCCAGTCCTTGGAAGCCCTGGCCATTATTTTGAAATGAAAACGATAAGAATTTATAAAAGATTGTCCTGCCAATATCAGAAGAGAGCCATTAAGATGTACCAATTCACTGTGCACAAAAAATAACCTCTAATGCAAGAATATCAGAATATCAGGATCATCTGCAGTGCCCTGGACGGCAGAAGTCTCAGGATCATGGAGATCTTAATCTTCCACACACACACACAAAAAAAAAAAAAAAAAAAAAAAAAAAACCTTAATAGGAAGCAAGAGATGTTCCCCTTACCGTAAGAACACCACTCAACGACTCGCTAATATCAACGAGGAGGACCACGATCAGCATCCTTAATTCTTGGTAGTCCAAGGCATTTTTCAGAAATTACTCTAAGCATATTGCTCCCTCCCCATGTCCAACATAGCACAGTTACTGGCGGTGTGTATTACTAAAGAAAGAAATCGAAAATGAACCATCGACAATCTCAACTGCATTTTCAGTGGAACAGGCTTAAGAGAAAGTGTAATACCAAGATGATAATAATAATAATAATAATAATAATAATAATAATAATAATAATAATAATAATAATAATAATAATAATAATAATAATAATAATAATAATAATAATAATAGAGTCCAGTACGTTTTGGCGCCGCTGTTTTGGCGACGATGATTTGGCACCGACCGTTTTGGCGCTGAAGGGCTTTGGCGCTCGTTATTTTGACGCTAGCCAGCTTGGCACCAGCTTGAACATTTTCTGACGATATATATATATATATATATATATATATATATATATATATATATATATATATATATATATATATATATATATATACGTGTGTGTTTATATATATATTGCATGGGTCAAAAATGAAACAAAAATACAAAAGTTCTATTTATTTTCAGTAATACAGTATTAAAATGCTACAAAAATTAAATAAAATGAAATATTTTAAGCAACATGTTAATGCGTTTCATAGCTATATGCCAAACCTTGTAAGTATTCCAGTGGTTCCCGTGAATCAAACTTCTCTACCATATTTAAAATGCGTTGATCAGGCTTAATGTATTTTAAGCGTTTTCGAGCAGGAGGGTTCCCAGACATTAGTTGTTCAAAAGAATTTTTTCCTTTCTGAATTCTCTTTATGCCATCGATGAATTTCCATATAACTGGGTGGTTCATTACAATTACAATTACAATTACAATTATAATTCTCAAATCAGACAAGCCTTTGGTGTAATGAGATGATCACTAAACGAGACACTTGTAAAATTATATGATAACTAAACAAGACTTGAATATCGCAATAACTGGTTTAATATTACAATTCTTAAATCAGAGGAGCTTTTGGTGTAATGAGGTGATCACTAAACGAGACACAAATTTGCCAAGAAACAAACTTAAATTTGTTTCTTGGCGCTAAAACAGCTCATCGCCAAAACAATGAGTGCCAAACTGTCTATCGCCAAAATGGTGGCGCCAAATCGTCCTGTTCCGATAATAATAATAGCTAAAACAAAGAATAATAACTATAATAAAGATCCATGATTAATTGAGCATTTTATTATCCTGAATCCTGTGTCTCCATTGAAGTCTAGAATAGATTTAAAATAAAGAAGAAAAGACACGATGTTAATCCATATCTATTCCTATCATTATTAATTTCACCTTGTACCAAGAGAGTTCATGAATTGATTATTACGTAAAAGTATAAATATCAGAAATAAACTTATATTCGTAGTGTTTCAAAACCTCTGGTAACACGACTGGCTTAAATAATTTTAAAAACTACTTTGCAAAGGTCCGTCATGTCCTGAATTCATGTTTATTTCAATTTAATGATGTAAGATATATTTACATATATACACATTCGATATATGCAAAGTAATTTACAAGTTAATAATAATAATAATAATAATAATAATAATAATAATAATAATAATAATAATAATAATAATAATAATAATAATAATGATAATAATAATAAAAGTAGTAGTAGCAGTAGTAATAGAAGATTAGTGGTACTCTATGTGCCTCTTTATCAAGTCGGTACTGACCTCAAGCCTGGTTCAAATGGGAATATCTTTGCACTGCGGCCATTGTCTTGCTCCTCCATGACCCACTTGGGAGGAGAGCGGTCTTAGGATGCTGATAAACAAAGTGTGAATGTTCGGTTTCTATGCTTTGACGTGTCGGTGGTATATTCTGTTAACAAGGAAACTTTAAACCTAATAAACACAAATATACCTAGATATAAAATATGTTTGTGTAATTTCATTACCGATTTAAAGGGTAAAAGATCACTCTTGAATGACAGAGACAAGGAACAGGACAATGACGTAGAGACTGACTATGTATGCATATGATCATCGCCTATGACCCCTCTCCATCAAGCTAGGATAAGTGAGGCAAAAGTAATGGGTTGTTGATGACTCAGCAGATTGACCTATAAGCTTCCCGAAACCGCCACCATCTGCAGGTCACAAGGATGGTGAAGTTATAGATACTACTAGAAACTATCTAGCTTGATCAAGTATTCAACCCCCATCCAAGAGAATTTCAGGCAGGAACGTTTTAATTAGGCTACCAAAATTCTGAAGAAAAACCTGAATATATCTCTTGTAAAGACGTGGCTCTTTTATAAAGAATAAACTTCTGAATGAACGAATGCTCTAAAGTTGTACAGAGTAACAGAAAACGTATCAAAGAAATATGCCTTTGTAGATGCATTGAACAAGAAAGCAAGAGAAAATACAGCAAAGGCTTCTGCAACCCTTTCAGGAAAAGAGCTTTATGTTATGCAAAGGGCACAGAAAACATTCCACCTTTTTAACTTCGTCAAAAAAAAAAAAAAATGTGAATTATAATTCTGAATTTTTCACGTGCAATTCAATGGGGTGTGATTTCACAATTCAGCTATTAAAGAAGATTTATTTTCCATATGGAATATACAGTTGGATACACGAGGTACTGATGCACCTTGCTTTGAAAAAGTTCACCTAGCTGCACCTTTACTGCACGGCTAGTTATGCGATTAGCTCCAACGACCAACTCTACCATCTATTTCGACATAGTATGTTTGGTTACCCACCATGAAGTCAGGTATGTCAGAGACTCCTGTGTTGAACTGTACGTGAAACAAGATATATATCCAGCAAGAGTTTTACAATCCCTCTCTGCCACAAGTGATTTTTTATGCAAAGGACTCTGAAGCTCAACTCTGTATTTTAACACTGAACTTTTTAGTATCATTTGAAGTGATACGATGACATGAACGTTTGATTATTCCTCTCTTTATAAAGGAAAATCCTACTGCTTTGTCGGGGAGTGTGATGGTGTCAGATGTGTTTAAATTTTTGTGTGTGTGAGAGTTAGACAAGTTAGACCTGAAGGTATACTGTACATCTATCGTTTCTTATTTAATTGTTTTATATAGGAAAAGTCCTATTGCTTTGTTAGGGAGCCTGATGCTGTTAGAGATGTTTTTTATTTCATGTGAATTAGACAATCTATTATGTCCTTAAAATATATATCTATCCACCAATAAAAGGAAACTAATAGAACCATACAATATATATATATATATATATATATATATATATATATATATATATATATATATATATATATATATATATATATATATATATATATATACCTATAAACGTGAATGTGATGACGAAATATTTCCAAATACGTCCATGATCTGTGAATAAGTATTATACTGAATGAAGTTAAAGCAATTGCATCTCTTGCATTAACTCAGTTGACCATAAAATAAATCTTAGAAGGAAATTTTGGATAAAGCAAAGAATACTATGGTTTAGAATCGATCAATGTACTTAGTATTTTTCGATATGTTCACTATTTTCAGATAATTTCACTGCGTATTCCATTAGATATACATAAGATGAAAAGTTTATATTATCTATTCTAGACTAAGTTTTCTAGTTTGAAATCCTATAAATTGAATCTTAAATTCATCAAGTGCTCTACGAGATTCAAGTAGTCAGCCAATTTGAGTTGATCATTGAAATCACACATTGTCTTATAATTCCAAGGTGATGAAACGATCATTTGTAATTACTGAATTTTATGGATCATTTACTCACACACGGCTGGCTAACTATACTTAAGCGGCTTACGAGATTCACCCACATTAGGCCTAAGACCACTTTATAGTTTGTGCTAGAGAAATGCTCAACTGTTCTCAGATTCAAAATCTCATTTGAAGTCTCTACACTATATACGTGATGGTTTTGATAAGTCTATAAAACCAGATATGTGGAGTTCATTTTCTCTTAGGATGTTCACATTTCCACCAAGTGGGATAAAATCTCAGAAATAGTAAGACCTGTTTTTAATATTCAAAATAGTTATAGGTTCATCTGATAACATTAAAAAATCGTCTAATAAACTATAAGAATACTTTGAATTATTTTGAAGTTTGCTAAGGGTCATCGGCGACTAGACAAATATATTATTATTATTATTATTATTATTATTATTATTATTATTATTATTATTATTATTTTTGTTATCATTATTATTATTATTATTATTATTATTATTATTATTATTGTAATAATAATAATAATAATAATAATAATAATAATAATAATAATAATAATGATAATAATAATAATAATAATAATAATAATAATATTAATAATAATAATTATTATTATTATTATTATTATTATTATTATTATTATTATTATTATTATTATTATTATTATTATTATTATTGTTATTATTATTATTATTATTATTATAAGACATCTCTTGAAAAAGACAATTGGTTAACTTTTCACCTTTGCCTCACAGAAGACTCTTTCCAAGAATTACTATTCTGGAACTTGTGGACGCGTGGAAAAAAAGGCAACGCGTTGTGTTTAAATGAAGGATGTTCCCCGTATTGTCTTTGTCATTAGTTTTGACCATAAGACGTTTTACGTGACAAGGGAATTGAGACCTCTCTTCTTCTTTGCTAGAAGCTGACAGTTCAATACGAAGAGAAAACAAAAATAAGTGTCAATATGTATTTATTTCTTATAGCTCAGTGTGTTTTCACATTTTTTGCAGACCCTTGCTTTTGCGATGCTACACCCATCAAGATGTAAGATGGAAAGGATACAGAAGTAAAGGCCAAAGCATGAAAAGTTACAAAAGGAAACTGCATAGAAGGAAAGATCTGTGGAGGACAGGCCAAGGAAAGAGAAGACACAAAATGAAATGTCAGTGAATGAACGGTCACTGAAGGCCCATTGAATGAAATGACGATGAAGGATAGATCACATAAGAAAAGGTCAGAGGTAGAGAGATCACCGAAGGCAAGGTTAGAAATGGAATGGTCAGGGAATGAAAGGTCACAGAAGGAAAGGTCCAAGGTGGAGAGGTCATTGTAGGAAATATCACAGAAGAAAATATCACTTGAGGAAAGATCACAGAAGGAAAGGTAACTGAATGAAAGGTCACAAATGGAAAGGTCACTGACGAAATCACCAGATGTGGAAAGGTCACCGAAGGATAGGTCACTAAAGGAAAGGTTTGTGAAGGAAAAATCACTGAATGGAAGGTCGCTGAAGGAAAGGTCCAGGGTGGAAAGGTCAGTGAGGAAATATCACAGAAGGAAAGGTTATAAAAGAAAATATCACTTAAGCAAGAGATAGAAAGGTCGCTGAAAGAAAGGTCTCAGGTGGAAAAGTCACCGAAGGAAATTTTGCTGAAGGAAAGCTCATAGAAAGATAGATCAGCGAAGGAAAGGTCTCTGAAAAAAAAAATTTCATAGGTGAAAAGGTCACACGTGGAAAGGTCACTGAACAAAAGGTCACTGAAGGAAAGCTCATAGAAGGCAAGGTTACCGAAAGAAAGGTCTCTGCTAGAAAGCTCAGTGAAGGAAAGGTTCACTAACCTGTCGCTTAAGTAAGGGTCACAGATGGAAAGGTCATAAAAGTATATGTCACAAAAAGGATTCTGAAGGTAATTTCGCTTTAAAAAGGGCTACTGAAGGTTTAGTCACATAAAGAAATCCCTTTCAAGGATTTGCCACTGAAAGAAAGGTTATAGAAGGAAAAGTCACTGAAGGAGATATCACAAATTGAAATATCACCGATGAGATGTCACACAGAAAAGAGTCATTGAAAATGTCACAAAACATTTATTTCATGCAATGACATGAATCTAAAGGCACTGGTTTCTCTCCTCTACAAGATGCAGTTCTTTTTATGTTTTTATACTGAAATTACATTGGTCACTCTTCTACATTATTCTGGGTAGTTCACTTCTTCCTGTCGACCTTGTGAAACCACAGACCAAACTTTCCCAGCACTCACTTCGTCAACCACTGTAACTTTGTATTTATATTCCTGTCACTTTTTTTTTCCAATTTTATTCTATGATTTCTTTCTCTCATAAGATTTTCAGGATTTGGAATGATCTTCCTGCCTTTTTTCTTCCTTCAATCTACTCCAGTGATCCATTTATTTCACATAAATTTTAAGCCTGAGATTTTTTCTCGATCTATTTTTCAATAATTTACTTCTTTTCAATGCTTATCATATTCTCTATATATCTCCCAGGTCCTTCCCTTCCTAGGTTGTTAGTTTCCGTCATTCTCTTGGCAAAGTTAAGCTACGGTAATCAAGTCATTGAAACAATATCAATTTATATCTTAAACTTTCTTTGCAATTCCATATATTTCAGTATTCATCTGAAATGCTCCTTTCCAAGACCATAGAAACACTTCTACCGATTTAGCTTTAATTTCATAACTTTCTGAATAACTTCGGCTGATATATATTAATAAAAAATTATATCTTTTAAACGAAATTTTTATTGAATCAGAATTGTTTTTCATTTCACTCGTATAAACTCTCTGATCCTATTCCTTCTCTTCCCCTAATATTAAGCAATTTTTTTTAGTTCCCTTTCTCTTTCAAAGAATCTTCTGATCTTCAGTAAATGCAAGATTTTATTTTCACAATTCGAAACAAAAATCCGATTGTTTTTTCATACCATGTCTGTGATCCTAACTTTTATTGAAACTTCTCTTTTTATCTGATGGGATTCATAACCATAAGAGAAGAGAGAGAGAGAGAGAGAGAGAGAGAGGAGAGAGAGAGAGAGAGCAATGTCCTCAAGTGATATAAAGGAATCCTGGAAAATAAAAAGTAATTTAATTGAAACTTTTCTTTTTATCAGATGAAGAGGTAATCAGAGAGGAATATGACAAACAAATTTCCCTTTTTAGTGATTTCTTTTGTGCTGTTGTATTCATTTCTACAGTTTTGCTGAGTTTCATGAAAAGTCTTTGTTTATTCTACATTTTCTTTTTACGAATTCTGTTTCCCGTCGCAGTTAAATTGAGATCAATTGGAGATATTACAATTCTTTATAAATAAATGACTGAGTTTATAATTACAAAACACAGCACATGTTGATGATAAATAGGTGAATATGATTGGATAATATAAACAAATAGAAAAATATATCAATGAATATATGAACAATTAGTTAAAAATATATCACCTGTATTACGATCAACGAAGGTAAGCATCAATGGGTCTGGTCAGGTTTCGAATGGGTGACCGACAAAAGAAGTCAAATGTCGGTTGCACAAAAGTCCCCTTGAACATATCCGGAAAGTGAGTAAAGCTCGCAGCTCCACACAATGAACCTTATGGTATTATACCCTGTTAGATAGAAAGAAAAAGGAATATATAAATAAGTATAAGCAAATACATAAACTGTACATACATAAATGTGAATGAATATATATATATATATATATATATATATGTATACACACACATATATATATATATATATATACACACACACACACACACACATATATATATATATATATATATACATATAAATATAAAAACAACAAACAACTATAGATACAGACGTTTTTCAGTCCACTGCGTGACAAAGGCCTCAGATCTGTCCTTATTCGTGGGTCGGATTTAGCCAGTTTTCATTATCCTATTGGCCACTGCGGATTGATGATGGTGGGAGACTTTAGTCTTGACTCTCTAAGATAGTATAGCTTTTCTGAATATGGCAATACACAAGCCCTTTTACCCCGTTAAGGTATACCCACTCAGAGAAGGATATATATATATATATATATATATATATGCATAAATAGAAAAGAAAGATATATATAATCATCTCCTCCATCTCCTCCTATGACTATTGGCGCAAAGGGTCTCGGCTAGATTTAGTCAGTTGTCTTAATCTTGAGCTTTCAATTTGATACTTGTCCATTAAATACCTTACTTATATATATATATATATATATATACTTTTATATATATATACCTTTATATATATATATATATATATATATATAAACAGTATATATATATATATATATATGTGTGTGTTACAGTCAATCTCTAAATCCAGACAATTTGTAAAGTGACTGATTATTTCAGGTTATTTATGAACTGCCTAGTTCACCCAGTCATTTTATAAATCAGCTGAAAATCGCAGACAATTTACAAAGTGGCTAAAATTTTGATAGATTTTCTTGGCGTAATGACTGAAATGATCCTGTGTGTGTGTGTGTTTTAACTAGCTGTTACCCTCTCACGGCCATTACAGGCAAAGGGTACAGGCGTCTGCGGGCTGAACAGCTAATTAGAGCAGTTGTGTGTTGGCCTTGTCCTTGACACTGTCCTTCCGTGAGGTGTAGGCTAATTTATTTGGGGAAGCTATGGTGTGTTTCCCAAGAAGAAAATTTCTACGAGAAAGTGATGTTGAAGAAGAACTCTGATTCAAAGTCATTAATAACTTCAAAAAGAGCCGCTGAGGATGCATTCCAGCTAATGGACATATTCTTAATGTTCGGGGCCCCTCAAATTCTTCAGAGTGATAATGGTAGTGAATTTACAGCATTGGTAATTTCAGACCTCAAACTTCTTTGGCCAGACCTGTTGATTATTCATGGTAAAACCAAGGCATCCACAGAGCCAGGGATCTGTTGAACGCCTTAACTGTGATATAAAAGGCATGCTTATTTCATGGTTAGGGGATAATGATACAACCGACTGGCCCATGGGACTCAGGTTTGTGCAGTTCCAAAAGAACTCCAGTTACCATTCTGGAATCTCCATACAAAGCACTCTTTGGTGTCGACGCCAGAGTAGGTCTACGTTCAACTGCACTTCCAGAAGAAGTTTTGAGGGCAATGATCACTGAAGAGTGCTTTTTTGTTGACCAGGCGGACATGAGTCTTTTTATAGTTTATATATGACATATTTGTTTTTGAAGTTGTTAATAGTTTATATATGACATATCTGTTATGACGTTGTTACTTTTTTTTAGAATGATTTACTGTTAATTTTTTCTCTTCAGTTATTTATTTCCTTATTTCCTTTCCTCACCGGGCTATTTTTCCCTATTGGAGCCTCTGGGCTTATATCATTTTGTTTTTCCAATTAGGGTTGTAGCTTGGATGGTAATAATAATAATAATACAGTTTCTCCTCTGACTCTACTCTGCCAGACGAATCACCCAAGTTCACGAACCCTCCAGACGATTCACCTGAATGTGCTGCTCCTCCAAATGATTCGCCAGAGGACTTTGCTCAGCCAGGTAGATGCAAAAAATAAATAAATAAATAAATAAATAAGGAAAGAAAAGTAACTGCATTAATTCTTTGTTTTCGTTTATTCAGATGGTTCATCAGAGAGCTCTGCTCCTCCAAATGACTCGCCAGAGGACTACGCTCAGCAAGGTAGAGATGGAAAAAAAATACTGTTATAAAATATAACTGATAAAGAATTGGGTTAAATTTAATTTGGTTAAATTTCAAACTACATGACAAGTCTATCACCATTAATTATTTCTTTTTATTTTGTTATTAAGGAAAGAAAAGTAACTGCATTAATTCTTTGTTTTTGTTTATTCAGATGGTTCATCAGAGAGCTCTGCTCTATAAAAAAAATCTTTTGTTATAAAATGTAAATATTAAACTAATTTGGTTAAATTCCAAACCACATGGCAAGTCTATCTCCATTGATTAAATGTTCTTTTGTTATTAAGGAAAGAAAAGTAACAGCATTTATTCTTTGTTTTCCTTTATTCAGATGGCTCAGCAGAGGGATCTGCCTATCCAGTCAGTCCAACCTGTGGCCAGAATCCTCAAGGAAGACTTCATCAGCTCCAAGAAGACATAGCACTTCAACGGTCCAGAGCATCAGCTGGTCAGTTAGCTCAAGCTGAGCGCATGGTCAAACGTAGTCGTTTAGAACATGTCCCAGGTGATCCAGGAGATAACATGACAATTCCTATCCCGTTAGTTGATCGAGGGATAGGTGATCCACGAAATGTTATCGGTGTTATCCTAGATCGTAACGAAAATGACATGTATCGAATAGGCGTGAGAGATGGGATACTCAAGGGCGCTATAGTAGGAGCCAATTTGATATCTGCAGCCATCAACTGTATAGTATTGATGAAATAAGTGCAGACAAGGAAATAGGACTTCAAGCAGTACAGCAATCATCTAGGTTTGGTGGTCAAAGTTATGCTAAGTGCAATTGTACTGCAGGCAAGAAACAGTGTCAAACAAATCGCTGTAAATTTTACAAAGAAGGTCACAAGTGCAACAGTCGGTGCCACTCTAGTTTAAATTGTAAGAATAAAAAATGATATAATAATAAAAATGTCCCATTTTAGAATTAAGTTTTAATTTTGTAATTATCTCGTTCCTCAGGTTTTAGAAAATAAGGATTTACTCAAGAAACAGGTTTATTTTTCTGTCTGTTCATTACGGTGCCACTCTAGTTTAAATTGTAAGAATAAAAAATGATAAAATAATAAAAATGTCACATTTTAGAACACACACACACACACGTTCCTCGGCCGGGCGGGGTCGGAGAGTTGTGATCCATAGCAGGATCATTTCAGTCATTATGCCAAGAAAATCTATCAAAA
>NC_090741.1:94756822-94759322 GCF_036898095.1 Palaemon carinicauda | reverse complement strand
GAATTATATGCTTACCATATTAGAATTAATTTTAATTTATACATAAAACTACAATAAGATATAGATCAGGACATTTAAATTGTTGTTGATTAACAAAATGATATATACAAGTCAAGACTGGAATTAAAAAAAAAAGGGGTTCACCAATCCACTTAACATTATGTAATGTGATAAAAAGTTACGATGATTTAGAAATCCCAATCAACTACAGAAACGTGAAAAGTCATCCTAAATTAAAAAACATTACGTGAAAATCTCTTTAATTCAATAAGACATATAGGTTGTTCACAATGAAGGATCGTAAATGCCAAGTCCAGAAACCAAAGGCCATAGAAAATGGGATGAATATAGCCATAAAGGAAGTTATTGGAGATTCATCTTCCAAAAATTTATGCTATGGCTAAAGTCCACCACTTCAAGGAAGGGTTAATTTAAAAGGTCTCATGGTGTTCAATTTTTATGGTCATCCCAGTGTATCTTTTATCTATAATGGGAACTATATATATATATATATATATATATATATATAGTGTGTGTGCGTAATGTCTATCTGGACAATAAATAATTTGAATTTGAGAGAGAGAGAGAGAGAGAGAGAGAGAGAGAGAGAGAGAGAGAGAGACCAGACGAATATCAAAGACCAACACTTTGCATTCAAACTCCAGTTAAATTCCTTTCTTCCAGTCCTTAATAGAGAAAACTTTCCATCCTTACCTCTTTGCAACTGAGTGAGTAAAGCCCTAAAATATAATCCTTTATCTCCAACTTCAATTGAAGAAATAACAAAAAAAGAAAACCATCAACAGAAGATGCCTTAGTTTAATCTCCCTTCATCGGGTTTTCACTGTGTTGGAGTTAAAAGGAACTTTTAGGACCTCCCTCTTCTCACAATGGAAGGAAACAATGATGCTTTAAAACACTTCGTCTACTTTCATTTATGGCAAGGATTTTTTTTTTTCCCTTTTATTATGAAATCAGTTTGCCAGTCCCGTAAAAAATTACAGCAATTTCTTATTCCGTGAAATGGCGGTATTAAAGGGTATGAAATGATGGTAATATTGTTTATGCGATCCTTGATATTAGATAAAATAAATAACTCAAAATGACTGTAACAGCTATTTTCCGCTATTTCAGATATAAAATTGACAATAAAGATTTAGTGAATCAAATTCCACAAAATTACATAATATGCTATTCTTTCTATGGATGAAATATATTTGATTAAAATATATTTCTGTGCATTTTCAAGCAATAGATGAAAAACTGTATATATTAGCAGTTATGCGATTTAACGGGATGGAAAATATGAATTACATGAAATGAAGATAATAATATACTTCCAACGCGATAGATGAAATTAAATTGCTTGGAAACTCTTATTCAATTCCTGCATAGGCGAAACAATAACGTAAAATGACAATATTCGGATTCCCTTCAAAATAATGGAAAAGTTGATTATAAAAGGACATTCATATGACTTCCGTGCGATGTACGAAAGCAATGTACATGAAATGGAGGTAACATACTTTCTCTTGCAATAGAGATTCGGTCCTAACTGAATAAGTAATTTCTGTAAATGTAATTTTCCATCAAAATTATATTTTCACATTTATAGAGTTATTTCATTTCAGAAGATTTGTCGATTTCCGGTTTTATTTAAAACTTGAATATCAATTTGTAAAAGAACTAATCAAAAACATTCAAAAGGATAAACATAGAATGCTTTAGCTATCGTATGTTAAGAATCGGCCTTTACCTCTACACCTCGTTAAGGGCACTGACTGCATTACCATTCTACAGAGTTATACTTTCTATCCATTACTTATTGGGCATTTTGTCGAATTTAATTAAATAAGGCTTAAAATACATTTCTTCAGCGATGATTACCCTTTCCTAATTTGTTTACACTTAAGAGAGAGAGAGAGAGAGAGAGAGGAGAGAGAGGAGAGAGAGAGAGAGAGGAGGGGGTTCAGTCGTCACAATAAAGAAAAGAAATTATCTTTCCGTAAGTTATCAGTATTTTTATTATCATCATTCTTATCACCATGAAAATGAAGAGATTTCTTGACGAACTAAGTAGCCCTTTGAATATAACATTAACGTTCCCTCGAAGTGAAAATATGATTTCATTTCTTGTTTAGATAAAACTCCATGCTTGTGACCTGTGTTTCTTATAACCCATAATAGTTAAATGTTAACGAAACAGGGTCATTGACCTGAGATATAGATAATTATGTCATTTAAAAATTCTCTGATGAGTTTTAATGTCTCCATTTGAAAGGAATCCGAGAAATTTTTAAAGCAAGATTTACAGCTATTTAAAGAAATGGCCTTGGATTATTATTATTATAGCATAATTATTATTATTATATTATTATAAAAAAAACATTAAAGATTATATATATATACATATATATATATATATATATATATTAAAGGCTGTATATATATATATATATATATATTAAAGGCTGTATATATATATATATATATATATACA
>NC_090741.1:94749755-94754755 GCF_036898095.1 Palaemon carinicauda | reverse complement strand
TAAATCCTTTCTTTGCAGATTATATTTCTTACAATTTATCATTACGTGTGAAATGTCCTCTACTACATTGCATGTGCTACACAAAGGTGTATTTGTCATCTTGAATTTATGTAAATATGCATTTACCTCTAACATGTCCAATTCTCAAATTTCCCATTACGGTTTCTATTTTCCTATTTCTACAATAAGCTGTCTCCCAATCTTCTATAATAGGTTTAAACGTACCGAGCCACTTGATTTTATAACATCCCACTCCATTTGCCAGGTTTCTATAATTTTTCTCTGTAATATTGTTTTCTTCTCTGACATCGACAAGTGGTTGTTGATAGTACAGGGGGTTATTTAACCCTTGTTTAGCGGTTGCATCTGCCAGCTCGTTCCCAGGATTCCTTTGTGGCTTGGAATCCACTGCAGTTTTACAAAATTGTAATTGCTATTCATTTCGATTAGCATCTCCTGTATACTGTACACTACTGTTTTGAATCTTTTTGTATAATTATTATTTATCATTGAAATGGCAGACAATGAATCTGTGAATATTACCGTCTCTTTGCTCCTGTAATTACCCCCTGTCCATTTCAGTGCTTCCCATATAGCAAATAATTCAGCACCCAGAATAGACGTTGCTGGGTTTAATCTAAAACTACAATAAAAGTCAAGGCTGGGAATAACATAGGCAGCTGCACATGACCATTCCCCACTATGTATTTCTTTTTTGGACCCATCCGTATATATGTCTAAATGGTTAAGATACTTTTCCTCTTTCATTCTACAGAACTCTTGAATAAATTTGTTATTAGGTTCCTCCAGGTCAATGTCATCCATTGGGTTAATACCAAGATACTTACCAATACATTGCCAGGGGGCTGCAACGGGAAATGCCCTTTCTTCCCGTTGAATCCCTAACTTCACTTTCCACCTAATCATGATGTCTTGTACTCTTAATATAAATGGTCTTTTAAAATAACCCGAGTTCCATCCTCTACCGTCTAGTCTTTTATCGTTCAGAACTTCCTGGCTAGTTGGGTGATTCTTACTTAACTGTTTTAATTTTACATAATAAAGCAACATTTTGTACTGTATTTTTATTCTTACTGGTGTCACGTTACTTTCAACTTGTAGTGATACAATGGGTGATGTATTCCTGGCTCCAAGAGCTATTCGTAACGCAATATTTTGTATTTTTTCCAATTTTTCTAAGTTACTTCTAGCTGCTGACGAATATACTTCAATTCCATATTCAATTTTGCTTAAAATGTAAGCCTTATAGAACATCAGCAAAGTTTTCCTATCTGCTCCCCAGGTGTAAGAGGAAAACCGCCTTCAATAAATTCAGTCTTTGGAAGCATATTGCTCTTACCTGGTTGATGTGATGTGTCCAAGTGAGGCCTGGACTGTCCCATACCAATCCTAGATACTTGTATTTACATACCCATTCAATATATTGTTGTCGATTTTGATTTTAGGTAAGATATCTATTTTTTGTTTGTGAAATACATTATCTTCGTCTTTCCTGTATTCGTAAAACCTTTCAATCGCATCTTGAACTTCCAGACAAGCCATCTCAATTGTATCTGCAGTTACAAAGAAGCAAGTATCATCTGCAAATTCTGAACTTTTGACTGGTTCTACGTTTGGTATGTCACTCATCATGATATTGAATAATGTAGGACTTAAGACTGAGCCTTGAGGAACCCCTGATCTAATTTTTCTAGGGTTAGAATATTTATTTTCTACATTTACTACATATTCCCTATCTTTCAAAAAGCACTCATGCCATGCTAACAGTCTCCCTGTGACCTTCCGTGCGAGTTTATACATCAAAGCTGTATGGTTTATTGTATCATAGGCACTCTGTAGATCAAAGAAAACCACTACTGTTACCTTACGATTTATTAATGAAACTCTTACCTCATGCTCCAGTCTAACTAACTGGTCTGTTGTACTCCTAGTTTTTCTGAATCCACTCTGGTTTCTTCCCAATTGATCGTTATTTTCTAACACCCAGTATAGGCGTTTATGGACCATTCTCTCCATTAGTTTGCCGAAGCAAGATAACAATGCGATTGGTCTGTATGATTCTGGTAGTTCCTCCGGTTTTCCAGGTTTTAGTACCGGCCAGATCATACTCTGTTTCCACATCTTAGGATAACTTATAAATATCCAGCTTTTATTAATAAAACCCAATAATTGATGACGTTTCCCCTTTGACATATTTTTGATGAATTTGTTATGAATTTTATCTAATCCTGTTGCACTTTCATTTGGCAACTCTTTGATGCACTCTTCTAGCTCGGCCATTGAGAATAATTTGTTGTAACCCTGAAATTCCTTATTGTGTTTTGCTATTTCAACCCATTCAATCATTTCCCTCTCTGACTCTAATTATATTGCCACAGCACAAATTTTTCCCAAAGGCTTCTGCTAGCAATTCTGCCTTTTCTATTGGATCGAAAATCGATTTGTTTTCCCATTAGTTAGTGGATGGTTATCTCTAACTGGAATTCCCCTTAATCCTATTAATAGTGTTCCAAACTTCTTTCTGAGGTGTATTCATATTCATTTTACCCGTGTAGTTACCCCAAGAAACCCTTTTTGTAACTTTATTACATTTCTTTACTACTGCTTCTTTTTTGCGGAAGTCGATTTTATTGCAAGTGGTTGGGTGTTTGGTGAACAGCTTTCTCGCTCGTCGCCTCTCTGCCACTGCCTTACTGCATTTCTCGTTCCACCATGGCTTGTTATATTTAATACTTACCTTCTCATTAGTTTGTCTGATATTCTTTTCACTAGATTTGATCATTCTATTGCTGAAATCTTGTATTTCACCATCCAGTTCCAATGTATTTGCCACTTCTATTGCGTCAATATCATTATTCCACTTTTGCCAATTAACATCTTCCAACACCCACCTCTTTCTTTTCCATTACCCACTTTGTTCAGTTTCCAAGTCACTATATATTAAAATTGGTGTGTGATCACTACCCCTGTCAGCTAGCTCTTTTATATTAAAATAATTTGCTATTGTGGATGAACTGAAACATAAATCTATTGTTGAAAATGTCCCTGTAATAGGATTCAGTCTTGTAGGTAGTCCCGGTGGAGTAATTAGTTCTAAATTGTCATGTTCATTAAATACTTCCACTATCCTTTTCCCGCTGTTGTTGATTTTGTTTTCGGCAATATCAGGTTCCCACAAGGAGTGATGAGCGTTAAAATCCCCTACAACTATAAAATTTCTCCCAAGTTTCTCTATGTAATAAACAAATTCCTCTTTAGTCAACCTGTCACTAGGGTTATACGCATTTATTATATCAAAATTACCTCTCTTGAGTTTGACTTTGATGTGTTGGACTTCCATATTACCATTTGGATATTCTGTGGTGTTTCCCATTACATAACAAACTTCACGTCTAATAAGGATCATTACACCCCCCATTCTTTGACCTACTCTGTCTTTCCTTAGAACTCCATAGTTTATAAACTTTACCTGTTGATTTTCTTTCAAAAATGTTTCACATACACAGCAAATATTAGGTTTGACACTGTTCAACATCAGTTTTAACTCCGACAGATTGTTACAACACACCCCTCGCATTCCATTGAATTATAGATAATTTTGACATATTAATATCCATTTTTACTTGCTTTTGGTTTTTCCCTCACACTTAAATCCTTCCTAAGATTTTCCAATTCCCCATCGTCAACAGTTACACCAAACGTTACTAGCATTTCCCTTCTAACATTTTCATCCATTAATATTGAATGACTATCAGAAGTTTCCTTATTGGCTAAAATTCTTTGTACAACACAAATGAATCTGCATATTTTTATTATTATTTCTGAGTCCATTTTGTTTCAGTTTTAGAACTTTCTTTGTGTTCAGTTTCCTTCCCTTCAGTTTGACAGCTTTTATCATTCGTTTTTATTTTCTGCCTTTTCACAATTTCAGCATAATTTCTCTTGAAAGTTTCGTCTCTTATTTGTTTAGTACTAAGATTTGAACCTAACATGTTACCATTCGTCCCTGTTTCAGTTGTTTTATTACTTACCTGGTCATATTTTTCATGGCCCCTCACATTTTCCTTCTTCCACTGATTATACTTGACTTTAGCTTGGTCATAAGGTACATTTTCCAGTGTTTTAACTATCTGTATTCTTTGGGCTTCTCTAGCTACTTCACAACCCCTATAACTAGCGACGTGCTTCTCCGAGTAATTAGTGCACTTTAATTGGTCCTTGTTTAGGTCTTTACTGCACTCTTTGGCCATATGGTCTCCCCCCGCATTTTACACATTTATTTATTTTTGATTTACAGTCGTCTTGGTGGTGACCAAACCTCTGACATTTGAAACACTGAATGACCTTTGGTATAAACGGCCTAACTTCCAGTATTCTGTTTCCAAATTTTATTTTCTCTGGCATCTCATTTCCCTCAAATGTTATCTTTACACATTTAGCTTTTACTCCATCCTCTCTCTTACCTTTCACATCCTTTCTATTTTGCTAACCTTAATATCCTGATCTTCCAAATATTCCTTAATTTCCTCCTCTTCTATTTCCTCATAAATTGGTCCTAGTACCCCTACTTTCCTAGTATCTCCTATTGGTTGTCGACATTTTACCTGATATGTGTCTTCTTGAGGACCAAAAGTTGTTAGAGTCAATAAATCATTTATGTCTTCCTTTTCATTAAAAACTGCTACCAGATGGTTTTTAGTTTCATTGGTTTTATAGTCCACCACGTTTTTCTGTGCAAACGGCGACTGCCTTAAATATCTCTCCACCTTAATAGGGTTCCGAAGTAGTCTCACTGATTTTCCTTCTGTATCTAAAAATTGCATGATTATTACCTTCCCTTCTACTTTATGTTCTAACCTATTATTTTTCCTATCTTGATCTAACTGATTTGTTACATGTTTTTCTGTGCTACTTTTTGCTGTTAATTTTGTAAGAGGAACATCCCTTGTAGTTGTCAGCCTTTTTATTTTGTCCACTCG
>NC_090741.1:94724755-94729755 GCF_036898095.1 Palaemon carinicauda | reverse complement strand
GAATCTGCAAATAGTTGAGAAAAATTAACAGGATATGTATAAGGATACAGAGGAAATCATTGATACAACATATGATGCCATTCAGCAACAACATACTTACGAAGAAATAAATTATCAGATGGAAACAAATAATAGACCCAAGAGACTCTACCCAGACCTACATACTTTTAGGGAACAGCAAGAAAAAGAAATAAAAGATAGACATAGTCTGTAAGAAAAAAATGGCAGATTTGGCGAAAGATGCTACTACAAGCATCCAAAGATATGCCATAATTATGAAATATATGCTAAATGTGCATATATAGACGGATATGGAGACGAATGCAGAGATCTCCATCCAAAAATGTGCAAAAACCTGAAAGAAGGAAAAGGATGCAAATTCAACAAACATTATCGAAATATGCATCCTGCAACCATGATTGAAAGTCAGAAAGCTCAAAAGTAAACAGACAAGAAAAATTAAAGCAAAACTGAAACAAAAAAAGAAACAAAATAACGAGCCGAGTATATACTGTGCTATGCAAACAAAGCCCAAGATACGATGCCTTTCAACCCAAATATGCACAAATAGAGCCCAACTACAAAGAATGCATCTATAATGCCAGGGGTTGGTGCACATATGGGGATAATTGCAGGTATACACTCAAAAATAAATATGAAGGCGAAAGAGCAAATATTATAGAAAAGTTGGATTTTTTAATGGCAGAATTCCTGAAAATTAAGAAAAGATTATCATATCAAAACAGGAAGGAAGCATGGGAAAATCCATACTATTACCAATATTAGATAATGGGGATGAAATACAAACCATCATAGTGATGAATGCACAGGGATTAGTCACGAGTAACTCTAAAAGGAAAATAGAGTTCATAGAAGAACTAACCCAAATTGAAAAAATAGATATGTTAAATATAAGTGAAACATGGTAGCCTATTCGCAAGAAAAAGGCAGTGATGGCCAGATAAAGGGTTTCCAAACATATAGATCAGACAGAACAAATAGGAATCAAGGGGGAACCGCAATATATGGAAGAGACATAAATCAAGGAAAAGTCTGTGAAAAGTACAGTAACAAAAAATGTGAATTGATTGCGGTAAAATTTGAATATGAAAAATAGTGAATATATTAGTTTACAGACCCCCCAAATACTATGGAGTTTGACATAATAAGAGAAAAAATAGATGATATATGTAGAAACCATAAAGACTGGATTATACTCCTATTCAGAGATTTTAACTTTTCTTTCGTGGATCGGAAAGAACGGATAGAAGAAAGTGGTTGTATATATGCATATAAAAAAGAGAGTAAAAGTAGCGCAGAAGATAAGAGGCAATTATAAAAGCTTCAAGATATGCTATTAGAACATAGTATGCAACAGAGAAACCACATTCCAACAAAAAAGGACAATGTCCTAGATTTAGTATTTGTGAATGAGGAGAATTATGTTTAAGAAATAATAGTGTATAAAACGGGAATTTCAGACCACAATGTAATAGAATTAATAGTCCATTCCAAAGCAAGTGAACGCAAAGATAAACAAAGCACAAAACAATGAGAAGGATAAGGAAAATATAATTTTTGTAGTAAGAATATAAAATGATCATAAATAAATGAAGAATTGAACAAAGATTGGAAAAATTTATTCGTAAGTGATAATATACAGGTAAATACGGATACACTGTACAAAATACTGGAGAAAATTGTCAAAAAATATGTACCGAAAAAAAAAATAAACATCCGAAAGTGAATACCAAGAGACAGAAGGATCTTATTTTAAAAAATTAGAAAGTGGAAGAAAAATCTTTTAATAAAAAAAAATGTATGGAAAATGATGCAAATAAAAAGTAAGATAAAAAATGCAGAACAAAAGATTATACAATCAAAAGAAAATTAAAATCGACTGAGAAGAAAGGACACTTCAAAATATAAAAAAAATTACTTCACTCATATGCAAAAAAGAATAAAAAGAATAAAAAAAAGGAAATATGCAACATATTAGCAAAAGAATATAAGAGTGAATTCATGCCAAGAATTGCGAAAGAGAATAATTAAACAGAAATGAGAGAAGAAAATATTCAATATCTAACTTATATAGATATTAATGAAGCAGATATTCTATAGGCTATAAGTGAAATTAAAAATAGATTGGCTGCTGGGCCACATGGAGTTCCAACGATTTTGTTTAAAAAACTGCACACACTATCGCAAAGCTGCTTGCAATACTGCTAAGACAAAGTGTAGGTATAAGCGAGATATATGTTAAACATAAATTAGTATTTGTAACCCCTATTTTCAAAATTGGATCAAGACTAGAGGCAAGCAATTATAAACCTGTTAGTCTAGTATCATATATTATGAAAGTGCATGAAAGGGTAATAAAAAAGAAAATAATAAATCATTTAGTTGAAGATAATTTATTTAATATTGGTCAACACGGTTTTGTGCATAGAAAAATTACACATACCCAACTGATAGCAATCTATGATAACATATACAAAAATATGATGAATGAAAAAGACACAGATGTGATCTATCTAGATTTTGCGCATAGCCTTTGACAAGGTAGACCATAATATATTAGAGAAAAAAATGAGAAAGCATAATATTGTGGGAAAGAAAGGAAAATGGAAAAAAGAATTTCTGCAAAACAGAAAACAGATAGTGGTTGCAAATGACGTGAAATCAGATGAAGCTCAGGTAATATCTGGCGTGCCACAGGGTACGGTATTAGCTGCACTGCTGTTTGTTATTATGATCTCAGACATAAACTGTAATGTTAGGCTCTGTAGTGAGAAGTTTCACCGATGACACAAGAATAAGTAGGGAAATTACTTGTGATGAAGATAGTAACTTATTACAGAGATCTAAACAAAATATATGACCGGGCGGAGATAAATAGGATGGTATTTAACTCCGATATATTAGAATCATTAAATTATTGAAACAGAGAAGGAGTGGTATATGCATACAGGGGACCTAATTACGAGACAATCGCAAACAAGGAAGCAATCAAAGACCCTGGTTTAATGTTAAACAGGAATATGTTATTCAACAAACAAATATCAAATCTTTTGGCTAAATGTAAAGCCAAAGTGGGAATGCTATTCAGACACTTTAAAACAAGAAAAGCTGAAAACATGATTATACTTTACAAAACTTATGTACGTAGTACACTCGAGTACTGCAATGTGATATGGTACCCACACTACCAAAAGGATATTGCACAAATAGAGAGTGTATAAAGGTCTTTTACTGCTAGAATAGAAGAAGTTAAGGACCTTGACTACTGGAAAAGACTGCAATATTTAAAATTGTATAGTGTAAAAAGGAGAAGAAAACGCTACATGATAATACTAGCATGGAAGCAAATCGAAGGGCTTACTGAAAACATCATGAAACTAAAAATATCAGAAAGAGCAAGCCGAGGTAGATTATTAGTGCTAAAAACTATACCAGGAAAACTAAGGAAGGCGCACAGGACATTAATCAACTACGCACCAGCATCGATAATGCAGCGACTATTTAATGCGTGGCCAGCTCATCCAAGAAACATAACAGGAGTGAGCGTAGATGTGTTTAAGAATAAGCTCGATAAATATCTAAGATGCATCCCAGACCATCCAAGACTGGAAGATACAGAATACACCGAGAGATGCATTAGCAACTCTCTGGTGGATATACGAGGTGCCTCACACTGAGGGACCTGGGGGAACCCAAACATAGAATAAGGCAATAAAGTAAGGCACTCTCTCTCTCTCTCTCTCTCTCTCTCTCTCTCTCTCTCTCTCTCTCTCTCTCTCACACACACAAATATAAATACACACACACACACACACACATATATATATATATATATATATATATATATATATATGTGTGTGTGTGTGTGTGTGTATATATTTATATAATACACATACACACACATACACACATGTATATATATATATATATATATATATATATATATATATATATATATATATATATATATATATATATATATATGCAGTATAATATACATAAAATGTGTAATATATATATATATATATATATATATATATATATATATATATATATATATATATATATATATATATATATATATCTATATATATATATATATATATATATATATATATATATATATATATATATTTATATATAAATACATACCATGTATATATATATATATATATATATATATATATATATATATATACATATGTATATATATATATATATATATATATATATATATATATATATATATATATATATATATATATATATATATATAAATTCAATGGAAAATAGTAGAGTGTTGTTTTACAAGTGAATGTTAAAATCTGTTCATGAATATTGTTGAAATTAAGGAGAGGTATCAAAGCAAAGATATAAACACGTGAAATTACATCATATCTATTAGAGCATAGTGTCCAGTTACAACCAGTTTTGATCAGATTTGTCCTTCCTTCTTGAAAGGTAATCAATCATCCCTTCACAATAAACCCATTCATGACAAAGGTAGATGAAATGATACATTGCCTTTGTTGCGGACAAAACACAAAGAAACTCTGATTATAACATAGTCGTGGCTTTTATTGGATTTCTAAAAGGGTTTTTTTTTTTTATCCTGTGTGGTTTTTTTTTTATCTTTGTCTACACATAGCTTGTTCAATCTCGTTAATTAGAAAACTGTATTGATAAGATTGGATAAATATAATGGAAACCATATATATGAAATCTAATGCAAAAAAAAAAAAAAAACTGTTGATCATGTCCGCCTTTTTATTATTATGTGAAAGGAATCTGCACATTAGGATGTGTTTTTTGTTTACCCCTTTTCACTTGATACTAGATTAGTGCTTTCATTTCTGATCTGATATTGTGATGGTGCTTTCTTTATGGCCTAATATTGGATTGGTGCTTTTATTCTTGACATGGTACTGGATTGGTGCTTTCATTTCTGACCTGATACTGAATTGGTTATTTCATTTCTG
>NC_090741.1:94717255-94719755 GCF_036898095.1 Palaemon carinicauda | reverse complement strand
ATTAGTTTTAGTTAATATCTACGTATGTTAGCTTAGATTATTGTAAATATTTGATGAAAAACATCGTATATTTATGGGCACTGATGGAGATTTAATTATTTCTATCCTGCTAAATATTTAATGGTCTCCAGTAGCTCATTCAATGATTTTGACAAGTATTTTCAAACTTTGATTGTCTGATCTCGAGTTACTTAACGAAAACCTCTAGACAAAATGGCAGTGACACATGAAAGCAGACGATGATGGTGATAATCAGCTTCTGGTACGAGACGATACAGATTTGATGACTAATTTCAATACCCACTAGAATATAGGTTTTTGTGTTAGTCACCATTTAATTCTATCAAAATCTAAAAAACACTTTTCGGTACTAGTAGGAAGTGATTTGGTGATAGGATTTATGTTTTCCATAAACAATAGCTTATGTTTCTTTCTAGATCGAAGTGTTTGTTCTCCACTGTATATATATATATATATATATATATATATATATATATATATATATATATATATATATATATATATAGTTATATATATATATATATATATATATATATATATATATATATATATATATATATATATATATATATATACATATATATATAGTTATATGCATATATATATATGCTTATATATATAAATACATACATACATACATACATACATACATATATATATATATATATATATATATATATATATATATATATATATATATATATATATATATATATATATATATAAGCAACAAATCCCTGAAAAAGAAATTCGTTCGTCCCCTGTATCACATATCCACATAAAGATTCGTATTATGAACATTTCTTCTACCTTGCCAAGGATTCGAACCAAAGTCTTGAGTAGAAATGAAGGTAAAAAGTTAATTTAGACCATTCAGCAGAATGGCCTAAGTCAACTGTTTACCGTAGTTTCTCACGAGTTGTTCAGGCTCACCACTTTGACCTGACAAAAGTAATTATTATAGAAAAATATTCTTAATGGGTCTTTGATACATTGACAAAGTGAATTCGATATTAGAAATATTTGTGAATTTTGGTATTAAATAAAATCGCTACTGTTATTGATACATTCATTATGTATTTGTATGTATGTATATATGGTTAGGTTAAGTAAAATCCGGATATCAAATCAATTGAAATTACATATAAAAATTAGACTGTATATCACTTTAGTGGGAGTTATATGCCAGGACAGGATTAGAAATAAATCTATAAAAGAGATTACTCAAGTGCCATATGTAAATGAGATCATGATGAGTGGTAGATGGAGATGGTTTGGGCATGCTCTTCGCACTCCCCAAGAGAGATTAGTTCACCAATCGTTCAGCTGGGCTCAACAAGGGACTAAAAGAGTTGGAAGCCCCAAACCTACATGACTGAGAACTATGAATCGCGAAGTAGGGGAGAAGTATTGAAATAGAACATCAAGATAGAGACGACCGCTGAAATCTATCCTAGCCCCTTTGCGTCAATAGGCGTAATAGATGGTGATGAGGATGAATATATATATGTATATATATATATATATATATATATATATATATATATATATATATATATATATATATATATATATATATATATATATATATATATATATATATATATCCACTGATTAGAAGAATAGTTTTCATTTTTCTGAACGACGTTACTGCAGCAAGACCTTCATTTCCAATTTATTGTTTACTGTTTTCTGGTTGAGAGCTAAAAATGTACAAACTCGGTGGGGCAAAAAAATGGCTAATTACTTGTGTTCGTGGTGTATGTAAGAGAGAGAGAGAGAGAGAGAGAGAGAGAGAGAGAGAGAGAGAGAGAGAGAGAGAGAGAGAGAGAGACTGAATTATTTAGTTAAATTGTAATAAAATGTATTTCAATACCAATGCAATAGAGAGGCATGACAAATTGATAACTTTCATTGTCAGTTAATATATAATGAACAAATAAATGTATATTGCTCTCAAATGTTGAAAGGGAATACATTTGGAATGTGTGTAACATTGAATACTAATTCAGAAATTATCTGGAAAGTTATTATGAGTTAATATTACATTTAAGTCAAGGAGATAAACTCAATTCCAGTCACTGACTTTACTTTCTAATTAATAAATGTAATGCAAATGAAGACAATTATCTTCAGTGAAACAATTTTTTCTTATGTTCTATATTTAATATATTTTTTCATTAATTCTGAAAAGACATTTAGAAAAAAAAACTGTCAAGTCAGTGAAAAGGATTCATATTTAAGTAGAATTGCAGAGAGAGAGAGAGAGAGAGAGAGAGAGAGAGAGAGAGAGAGAGAGAGAGAGAGAGAGAGAGAACGCCAACAGAAAAGGCATTATTAAAATTAGTGGAAGGAAACATGATAATTCCATCCTTTCTCTTATAGCAGCTTTTCCTGTTCCTCTTCATCCTCGTATTTCGCTATAGAAAACCTAATACAAAAAAGCTTCATTATTCCTCTTTTTTTATCGATTCTTTTC
>NC_090741.1:94709755-94712255 GCF_036898095.1 Palaemon carinicauda | reverse complement strand
GAAAATAGTAAGTAGTAGATAATCAATCATGTGAACAAAATGTGTAGTATAACAATTCTGACATTATTTCTGATCCATATATCTATCCTTTTAATTTTAAGGAAGCCTATGGAAGTACTGCAGGCTGTTTTTTATTTTTTCTTTGCCCCATCCCCTCAAAGTTAAGTCAATCAAGTTTCTTTTCATATTTGCGAAATATAGGATAGGATTTTTTGACACTAGTATAATTTATAAATTTTTTGACTGGGGACCGATAGGATGAAAGAAATGTATAAGCTCATAGTTGTATCATTCTATTTTAAATTATCGGAGGAATGGAAATAGGCAGTAAAAGTTCCCCTGAAATGCCTTGGCAAAATCTTGGTTGGAAGTGGAGCTGGCATGACATGGCTTCAGGCTGGAGTCTATAGCCCAACAATCATCCAGAATTCTCTTCTCAATTGAAGTCACTACAATCGCTGTCAGCAAGGCATTTAGTATTCCAAAGAATACTCTACAACGACTTCTTTGAAGAGAGACACTGTGAGTCATATGTGGTGGAACTTAGTATTCTCAGCAAACTCAAGTCAGCTGATGCACAAAAAACTACCAAGAAAAGTCAGAATTACATGGCCAACATAAAATGTTCATCCCATAAACTCCTCAAAGATATTGACAGCTTCATTGAAACAAGGTCAGCTGGAAATGAAAACTTCTAGTTTTCAGCTCAGTTTCTGGAAATTATCATATGGGAATTTCATTTTGATGTTGTTCAACTGGCTGCATACTTGTTCACTGCCTTTGATTCAACTAACTGCTTCTGCTCGTACTCAGTTTACCTTGAACCCATACGAAGTCTACATAAACTACACCATCAACTACAACCCTGACTATTTTATTGCAATTGGCGGCAACCTGAAAGTAGAGCAGAGTATCAACTTCCCTTTGAAGTGCAGCAATTGAGGTACTGGAGACGCCAAATTGAAACAGTATGTGGCTCAGTAAGACTTTTTATATCATGAAATGATGGCCGTAAAGATCCTAGAACGTCAATATACTATGGTGCTGGACAACACACATGAATCCTACCATCACCACGAAGCTTCGCTGTTAACTACAGACCGCAAGGAGGCTCATGTCCAGGCAATGGTGCAGTTCATAGAGGAGAGAGGGTCTCTCTTGTTTCGGGGTGCATGTGAAACCTTACAGAGTTTTGTAACAAAAGATCTAATGTCAACAGACATCAGAATTGACTTCGTAAATGCGGTTTTCAAAGGAAAAGTAAAGTACATAATTGTGAGAAAAGATAGATTCCTCACCAAAACTCAAAGAATCACCAACAGCATGCGTCAAATAAATTTGAAAGCAATGAATACAGTCAAAAGTAAAGCTCAGTTAAGACAGTAGTCAAGAATATCTACTGTATATTGTTGGTACAACACTGGAACTCACTCGTGATTCAAGTGTCACCAAGGAGGACCTCCAGAAGTATGACGTTGTACCCTCTCCTCTGTTATATATTGAAGACAGGATGATAATAAATGCCAATCAAAAGTCACTTCACTCAAGAAATGGAGATGCACCTTGAGCCTGGGGACTGCAACTATGATCATCAAAAAAATTTTGCCTTTGTCGTAGATGTAGGTAATGGCAAATATTCTCAAGGTTCGAAATTGGAAAGTCTGCATTTAATGATCTTTCCTCTGGTTTCCTTTACCTTATTTCAAAGTACCGTGAACTTAGCCGATGTGACTGTGTTTGATATGTAATCCAGTGCTCCTTCAGTTGAAGGCAGAAAACACAAACAAGCTCGTTGTTGAGCACCTGATATACTGCCATCTTCAAGTGAATGGTAATACTGGACAATATCCAGCAGATCTCGGCCAAGTTTCAACAGCAGATGAAGAGTGACAATACATCAAGGTTAACCAAGAAACAAAACGCATGATGTTCCCTCAGCAGTCCTCAGTGTGTGAAAAGGCTGACCTTCGCATACCAATACATATACTGGATTTACTCAAGGCCGGGAACAAGGTATCCATAGTGATATCCAATGATACTGATGTAACTGTTACCCTGCTCAACAACATGCCTCTATTTATCCAAAATGGCATTGAGGTAGTCTGGCTGCTCACTGGAGCGAAGGATATGACTCAATACCTTTCTTTTCACACCTTATTCCAGTGCCAGGGGGCGGGGGGGTGGGGGGGCTCACTCTGTAGTGTGTTGCCAGGTGTGCAAAGTCTAACTGGATGTGATATTACCAAGAAGGCTGCTTTGAAAACCCAATCACAGATATCTTGAAGCTCTTTGGAAAGTCCCCGAATCTCTCAGAACAAATGTTAAAGAGTAAAGGGTTATACCTAATCAGAGTCCTCAAGCCACAAAATAATGTAAAAAACATTTTTGAGTATCGATCTGAGGTGTTTTATCACACAAAAGCAAGTTCCCTCCAGAACCTTCCTCCTACCAGCCAAGGAATTTCTCCATACATAAAGTACGGTTTGTATAATGCGTACAC
>NC_090741.1:94679755-94704755 GCF_036898095.1 Palaemon carinicauda | reverse complement strand
AAAGAGAGAGAGAGAGTCGAGAGAGAGGAAGAGAGAGAGAGAGAGAGATAGAGAGAGAGAGAGATGGGTAGTTAGTGTATCGATTGTTTGTTGCGAGAAAGATTGTTTGTTTGTTTATGTTTTTAGTTAGGTTACGACAGTGGTGAATGTCTTGGGTGAATGCATATTTTGATTTGACAGCAGCTTAAGGCAGTTGCAAGTGTGAACGCTGGATTATTATTTTCGACCAGCGTGGAAGTGATTATTTATATTCTGAGTAAGTACAGTTTTGTTTATATTTGCTTGTCGTAATTGTGAATGATAGGAACAATTTAATATTTATCTTTGATTATAGTGTGATAGTTTAGCTGGTTAGGAGTATTCGTAAATGTTTTTCTTTTTTATTTCTGCAGGCCGTGATTCCTCCTTGGATAAACTTACTCCTTTGGAAAGAGTTCCCTTGAATGTTAAATTGTATGTTGATGACCTGGATTGTTTAAGGAACTTGATATGACTGCTCAGATTTAGATAAACGTTGATGACCCGGACTGAATGAACCTTCGTTTGATGATGATGATGGTGATAATGATGATGATACTGCGCACAAACCAGACCAGTTAATACAATTGTGTATATTTGTTAGTGTTCCGGTTGCTGTAGTGTTGTGTTTGTTTGGCTATTAAAGACAGTTGGCCCTTGTGTGGACGAAAGTGTCCACTCAGAATCATATATATGTAATTATTAAATATTGGTTGCGGTCTATTTTAGTTTTAAGTTTGTTTTTTTATTTTTTAATGGTGTTAGTTTATTGTATGTTTAATCGCCAAATTTATGATTTATTTTAGTTTTAAGAATATAGTGTTAAGGTTATGGTTTGTTTATGTTTCCCTTGAGTCTAAGAGGGACTACCGAGGTGGGATAGGAAGCTGGACTCTTTGACAAAGGACTAAAATAGGATAAGAAATTAGATTAAGGTTGATGAAAATGGAAGAACAATTAAAGATATTAAGGGAGGAATTGCGGTTTGTTGAAGAACGGGAGCAGAGATTGATAGTTGAAAAAGAGAGGTGTTTAGTAGAGAATGAGAGGTTGAAATGTGAGAATGAGGAGATGCGATAGGAACTGAAAGCACTAAAGAGAACTGTAGAGAGAGTGGAAGAGGATGTTGAGATAAGGATGCGTGAGAATGAGGAACGAATGGAAGCTATGATGGGGCAGGTAATGGGAATGATGAAAACTTTCATGGGTAAAGGCGCAGTCGGAGGAGTGGCCTCTGCTACGGGTAAAGGGTTGCTGGTGGAAGAGAAGGTTAAGGTAAGGGATAATGAGAAAGGAAGTGATAGTGATAGTAATAGTGAGATTGAAAATAAGGGAATTAAGCAAAGTAAGGATGAACAGAAATGTTATAGGAAGAATGAGAAGAAAGGTAAAAGTAATATGGAGAGGGAAAAGAAGAAAGGTCAGGATGAGAGTGAAGATGACCATGAATGGGTGAAAGTGGTAAGTAAGAAAAAGGGTAAGAAAGGAATGGTTAAGAATAGGAATTTAAGTGTTGAAGTGGATTCATTATATTCAAATGAAGATGAAGTAACAAGGGAGTAGGCAGTGATGATATCAGTGAGAATGAACGCGATGTGTGTAAGACTGTGTTTATGAACGAGGTACCTCGGTGTGAAAGGTTCAATAAGCATAGCAGTAGGGATGTATATGATTTTTTTATGGAGTATGAGAAGTATTGTCAGGATAAGTATGGTGATAGTAAGAGAGTTTGGGCTAGGGAGTTAGGAGAATATTTGACTGGGTATTTGTTGACAATGTATGGAGTGATAATGAGTGTAGGTGACGTTGATTATGAAAGTGTGAAAAAGAAAATAATTGAGCAGGTAAAACGTATAAAAGGGAGTGTTAGGTATAAGCGTAAGAATGATTTTGATGAGGCAAGGATGAATGCAGGAGAAGATATATCAATGTATGTATGTAGGTTGGAAACGTTAGCTAGGAAGAAGTATTGGGATGAAGGCATAAATGAGAATAAGGAGTTAATGAGGAAGTTTTTGGCGACCATACCTGAGAATGTGTGTGAATTTATTAATTTGAAACGGAAGGAGAAAATGAGATGGACGCAAGAGAGATTGACATGGGATGATATACTAGAGATAGTTGAGGATTATGAGTTAGATAGGTGCATGAAAGAAAGTAAATCTGTGAGTGTAAGAATTGGAATGGAGGAAAGTGTGCCAGAATTTGTTAGTTTTCGAGAGGCTGTTATGAGAGGACTGATGAGGGTAGCTGATAGTGTAGTAGATAGGAGTGTTAGGGCGAATAATGTGGGAATACCTGTAAGGACAAATGAAGGGTTTAGGCAAGGGAACCAGGTTTGGAGGGATAGGAGTGCTAGTGTGCAGTGAGGTAGGTCAGGTAGTTCTGTCTGTGAAGAGAAGTGTTATAGGTGTGGGAAAGTAGGGCATACAAAGAATGAGTGTAGATGGGCGTTAGGAGCATGTTTCGGGTGTGGAGAGACAGGGCATCGAATTAGTGAGTGTAAGAAAGAGAAAGGGGTTAAATGTTATCGATGTGGTATGACTGGGCACATAGCGAGTGAATGTCGGAGTAATCGTACAAATGTGATTTACGGCAACTGTGGTAAGGATGGTCATTATGCTAGAATGTGCAAGGAGCCGCGGGGTAAGTGTACTGAATGTGGTGCAGATGGGCATGTAGCTAGAGTATGTAGGAAGAAGGGGGTAAGTCAGCCAGGATGTTCGGAAAACTAGAGTGTAAGAGGGTTCAGCTGGGTGAGTCCTCGAGTGTGTACGGAGTGAATTTGATGCATGTTCGTGAAGGTTTACTGCATGAAGACGTGATGGGTGAAAGAGCTTAGGACTGCATGAGTGTAAAAGTAAATTTTAATGGTATAGAGCTAGTTGGTCTGATTGATACTGATTGTGGTGTCAATTTAATGTTCAGGAATGCGTACGATAAGGTAAGGGATGTTTTTGAATTTAGGGGGTGTAAAGGTGAAGTGAAAGGTATCGGTAATTTAAGTATGTCTGTGCAAGGAAAGTTACGTGAAAATGTTATGATTGGGGGCTGATGATGGAAGATGATGATTTTTATGTGGTTGAGGGAGTAAATGACAAATATGATGTGTTGTTAGGTTATAACTTCTTGAAAAAATGTGGTATGATTGTATATCTTGGTGTAAATATGATAGAGATGAGAGTTAATGGTAAATTTTGTTGGGAATTTTATTTGAACGAAGATGGTAGTGTATGTAGCAAAAGAAGGTGTTAAATTGTCAAGGGATGCGAGTGAGGTTACCAGTGTAGAAGTTGCATGGCCGAATAGTCTGGGAATTGCCAATAGTGACAATTGTGAATATGTAGTGGAAGGTTCGGAAGCAAGTAATTTAGTGAAAACAAGTGTGCATGTGTATGATGGTATTTTGAATTTGCAGGAGACGAAGGTGTATGTGAGCTTGTTGCTGACTGTAAGGAGGAAGAGAATACGGGGTATACGTGAGGGTGATTGCATGGGATGTATGTATACGTTGGTCAATGTAGAGGATGAAAGATATGTTAAATTGAGACATGTTATGACGGGTAAGATAAAGCAGGATGACGATTGGGACTGTGAAAGTTTGAAAGAAAGAATTAATGTAGATGAGAATATAAGTGAGGGAGAAAGGGAACAATTGTATAGGATGTTATGGGATAGCCGGAGAGTTTTGAGTCGTGGTGACGAGGATTGTGGGGGATCAAAGCTGCCTGAATTTAAGATAGCTCCTAGTAATGATACCCCTATATATCAGCGTCCCCGACATTTTTCTCCGCCTATGGCCAGAGAAATAGAAGAGCAGTGCCAGGAGTTAGAGCAAATGGGTGTAATAGAAAGGAGTGAGAGTGCCTGGAATAGCCCTATTGTACCTGTAAGAAAGCCGGATGGAAGTTTACATATGTGTATTGATTATAGGAAGGTGAATAAAGTAACTGTTAAAGAACGTTTCCCGATGAATGTAGTGTCTGGCTGTGTGTATAAGATGCATGGGATGAAAGTTTTTACAAAGTTAGATTTAGTTAGGGGCTATTACCAAATGCCTCTGGCAGAGGGGAGCAGGCCCATTACGGCATTTTCAAGTAGTAATTGTCATTATCAATTTAGAAGATTAAGTTTTGGCCTTGCTAATGCGCCTGCTGCCTTCCAGAGGGCGATGAATGTAGTTTTGGCTGGGTTTGATCGACAGAAGGTGACTGTTTTTATAAATGATATTTTGATTGCTAGTGAGACTGTTAAGGAACACATGCAGTTGCTTGAAGCAGTATTAGAACGTTTGATAGAAGTTGGTGTGAAAGTTAAACTTGAAAAGTGTACATGGTTGGCCGGGGAGGTGGAATTTCTTGGGCATGTGGTGAGTGAATTGGGTATAAGGAAGAGTGATAAGTTTGTGAGTAAGGTGAGAGAGTTTCCACGTCCTCGTACGGTGTGTGAGTTGAGAGGTTTTCTTGGGTGGATTGAATTTGGTCGGAAGTTTGTCAGAGATTGTTCGGGAATAGGGAAGCCTTTGAATGAGTGGACAGGTAAGAGAAATAGTACGAGACTGAAATGGGATGAGCGTATGATTAAAGCATTTGAAAGTTGAAAGAAGAGGCTGCGAGAGACGTCACTTTGGCCTTTCCTGACTATAGTGATCATGCGAGTATGCTAGAGTTATATACGGATGCTAGTGGGATTAGTACGGTGGTTGCTTGGTTCAAATGCAAAGAATAAATGGAGAGGAACAATTGAGAGTGATAGCGTATGTAAGTAAAACATTTAATAAGGCTGAGCGAAAGTATTCCACGATTCAAAGGGAGTTAGCTGCGATACGGTTTTGCGTGAAAGCGTTGAAAGTATTTTTGTATGGTGTGAAATTTATTGTGCGTACTGACCATTAGCCCCTAGTGTACATGATTAAGAAAGAGTCTGTGAATGCTAGGGTTGCGAAGACAATAGAGGATTTGAATGATTTTGATTTTAAGCTAGAATATGTACCTGGGAGTAAGAATGTGATAGCAGATGCGATGTCAAGAATGCATGGTAAGATAGAAGATAGTAGCGAGAATGACAGTAATTTTGAAAGGTTGCCGGAATATTTAGTGGTGGTACTAAGTTTTGAAGGGGAGGACATGGTGTATAAATGTATTTTGAGTGGGTTGAATAAGTTTAAATTGAAGGGTTTGAATAAGGATATACATGCTAGTGTAGACGAGCTTAGAATGAGTGTTGAGAATGAAGTATCGAAAGAAATGGCATATAAGGAGGAGGATAGTGTGCTTGAGGGTGAATTGTTATCAAAAGTATTGTTGGTAGTAAGTATGTTGTATGGTGCCACTGTTTATTTGTATTTTGGGTGGAATCATCCGATGCAATACCGGGCAAATAAGGAGACTGAAAGTGAGTATATATTGAGGTTACAATGTAATGAAAGATGTTGCAAGTTGTTGAGTGAGAAGGAGGATTGCCCGAGTGACTTGAATCTGAGTGGTATGAGCATGGAAGATAGCAAAGATAAACATAGTTGTGACAAGAATGGCCCTATTGATAGGAGAGTAAATATTTGTATGCATGGTGTAAAAGGAAGAATGATGACGTATGTGGGTATAAACGGGAATGAATACTGTAGTTTAATTGATACAGGTGCGCAAGTGTCATTAGTGAATATGTCTGTTATCAAGGAAATAGAGCGGTACAATTGGGAAGTGAAAAGGCAATGTACATGTGTGAGAATTCATGGGATAGGTAAAGGAAGTTTGCTAGTTTAGGAAGTAGTGCGTTTGAAAGTAAAACTGGGAAGTATGGAGGTGGAACATAATTTAATTGCAATGGGAGAGAATGAGATGCCTAGTTGTTTTTTGATAGGGATTGATTTTTAAAGATTGCATGATCTATCAGTTGATATTGGTAGTGGTTTGCTTCTGAAGAATGGATGTGAAGTAGTTGTGATAGAAGATAATAGTGTATTTATGGCGAATTTTGTTGGCATGATTGATATTACAAGGAGTGAGGATGATCTATTGACTAAAGAGGAGGTGGAAGAAATGCAAGATGAATGTGTGGAAATTAAAAGGTTATGTGAATGTATGTTGAATAGTATTGAGGTAGAAGAATGGCCGTCTGATTTAGAGGTGTATAAGAAAGTAAGTAAGAAACTTATTGTGTGTAAGGATAATGTTTATTTTCTACATAAAGGAATGGATGAAGATATATATATGTTCCTGTGTTTCCGATGCTTGCAGCTGTAAGTATGTGTATGTTAGTGCATGACAGATATGGGCATATGGGTAAGAATAAATTGTGGGAATGCATGCGTGAGAGATTTTTTACACCTGGGTTTAGTCAGATATGTAAGGATGTAGTGACTACGTTTGAAGATTGCCAGAAAGGGAAGTATCAGAGAGTGCATGGTAATCCGCCTGTTTTGAGATTACGTATGAAAGAACCATTTGAGATGTTTGTGATTGATTGTGTTTCGTTGCCTGTGACTGCGAGAAGACATGTGGGAATGATTGTTATGGTTGATCACATGAGTAAATTTACATATGCAGTACCCACAAAGGATAAACGGAGTGAAACTGTTGCAAGAATGGTTGGTCAAGTGATGTTGCCGATGTGTGTGTGTAAGCCTGCGAGAATGTTAAGTGATAATGGCCCTGAGTTTGTAGGATGGGAGTTAGAGCAGATGTTAAGAGAATGGGGTATTGAACATGTGTATTCGACTCATATGCCAAGTGCGAATGGATTGGCGGAAAGGACTGTAAGAACATTAACTGAAATTTTGCGTATGATGAGTACATGCGATAATGATTGGGATTTGTATGTTGGTAGAGCGTTGTGGGCTTACAATGCAACAGTGCATAAGAGTACGGGTATGTCTCCATGTAAGTTTGTGTTGAATTTTGAAAAGATAGTAAGACCGAAGCTGGGTGTGTCAGAGGATGATAGAGATGTGTGGAGAAAAGCAAATGAGAGGTTTGAAAGCTTCAGAGTTGGTGAGAGAGTGTTGAAAGAAGTCATTGAAAAGGGTAGAATGAATGTATATAAGGTGTGTGACAAGTTTGAAGGCCCATATGAGGTGTTAGAAGTTGGTTCGAGTGGATTAAGTTATGTGTTGGGAAAGTTGTGTGTGGATGGTAATGTGGAAAGAGTTAGGGCACACCACAACCAGTTGCGTAAATGGAAGGAGGTACCTGAGTATATCCAAGAGAATGGGATGAGTAAATGGTTGAAAAAGAACAAGTGTGAACCTAGTATGTATGAGGAATTAGGTTTAGAAGGTAAACAGTTAGTGTTAGTTGAATATATGAAAAGGAAGAATACGAGAGCTTTAAATAAGGATGAAAGAAGGGGAAATTTTATAAGTAAAAGTGAGAATAGAAATAAATATGACAAGGGTGTGAATGTGCAAGTGAGTGTGGAAGATAAATGTATTAATACAGATGAATCATGGCTGAGTATGAATGATACCTATAGTGTGTGTGGTTTTTCATTAAATGATTTAAAGAAAGTATGATGAATGCCAGAGTGAGAGATAGGAGAATGATAAGTTGTATGAATGAATCTTTTATTAAAGTAGAAAATGGTTTGGAAGAAATGGATGAATTGCTGACGGAAATAAGTGAGATTTTAGGGCCAGATGATAGTGAGGTAGATGGGATTGTACATGATATATTAGATGATAGGGATTTAGATGGGAATAGTGTTAATGTAGCGAATGATTGTTATAAGGAAGAAGCGAATGAGAGAGTGTATGAAGGCCCAGTTACTCGGAGTAGAGGTCCCCTTTCCGACTGCGACTGGGTAATGAAAAATTAATGTAAGTGTTGTGTGAGAAGGATTTGGCAAAGTAAGGGGGTAGGAATGTGGAGGATTTATTTTTTTTTATTTTTTTTTTTTGTTTTTTGCCAAATCCTGAGAGAGAGAGAGAGAGAGAGAGAGAGAGAGAGAGAGAGAGAGAGAGAGAGAGAGAGAGAGAGAGAGAGAGAGATAGATGGGTAGTTAGTGTATCGATTGTTTGTTGTGAGAAAGACTGTTGGTTTACATGAGATTGTTTGCTTATGTTTTTAGTTAGGTTACGACAGTGGTGAATGTCTTGGGTGAATGCTTATTTTGATTTGACTGCAGCTTAAGGCAGTTGCGTGTGTGAACGCTGGATTATTATTTTTCGACCAGCGTGGAAGTGATTATTTATATTCTGAGTAAGTACAGTTTTGTTTATATTTGCTTGTCGTAATTGTGAATGATAGGAACTACTTAATATTTATCTTTGATTATAGTGCGATAGTTTAGTTAGTTAGAAGTATTCGTAAGTGTTTTTCTTTTTTATTTCTGCAGGCTGTGATTCCTCCTTAGATAAACTTACTTCTTTGGAAAGAGTTCCCGTGAATGTTAAATTGTATGTTGATGACCTGGATTGTTTAAGGAACTTGATATGACTGCTCAGATTTAGATAAACGTTGATGACCCGGACTGAATGAACCTTCGATTGATGATGATGATGATGTTGATGATGATGATACTGGGCACAAACTAGACCAATTAATACAATTGTGTATATTTGTCAGTGGTCCGGTTGCTGCAGTGTTGTGTTTGTTTGGCTATTAAAGACAGTTGGCCCTTGTGTGGACGAAGTGTCCACTCAGAATCATATATATATAATTAGTAAATATTGGTTGCGGTCTATTTTAGTTTTAAGTTTGTTAGTGTTGTTTTTTTTATTTTTGAATGGTGTTAGTTTATTGTATGTTTAATAGCCAAATTTATGACTTATTTTAGTTTTAAGAATATAGTGTTAAGGTTATGGTTTGTTTTTGTTTCCCTTGAGTCTAAGAGTCCAGTTTATGATAACGTAAGGGGAAAGTATGTGTAGAGGAGACAACTGTCAGTAAGTAAGATTCGAGAGTGTGGGGGTTGTTATTGCAACATCCCGCCAGACCGTATGTATATGTCTATGTATATATTATGTATGTTTGTGTATTAATGCCTGTCTGTGTATACGTATGTATATGTCTTTTTTATATATTTTTATATAGATGTGTTTTACAAATACAAATAGTTTAGCTTATGTATTTATATAGATATGGCTACTGTGTTTTCATATAAATAAACTGTACTGAAAGTCAATAACAAGAATTTACCAGCCACCAGAAATAACCCTTTTTTGGCAGGTGTCTAATAAGGTTGGATCTCCACCCAGTTAACACCTGACCTCAGCCCAGGTAGCTGGTAAGGGAATGTCATTGTTCTCTAATTCTCTATATGTATGTTTGTATGTTTACTTTCCCTATAAAATGTAAAGAAACCTATCTCAATAAATTAGTCCTCTGAAGAAGTATCACGAAACTAGTCAGGACTTAATCGTATATTTCGTATTATAATTTTTCCTGTGGTTCTTCTGCATATATATATATATATGTATATATATCTATATATATATATATATATATATATATATATATATATATATATATATATATATATATATAGTTATATATATATATGTCCATCCTAAAATATATAGTGTTTTTTATAATTATTGACTCTTTATATGTTAATGCCTTCATATCTTGAGCCTCCTTTACGTTCTGCATCCACATTTCCCTCTTCTTCCACTTGAAGTCGATTAGTCTCTGTAAAGCACAGAGTCAGTATTGACCAAATATTTGCATGAGGATAATCTCAGTTAGGTTGCCAGTCCTGATTGGAAAGGTTATCGAATGCAGGTGTTGATTCTTATTACTCCATTGAACCAAACGTTTGATGAGATATGTCATGTTGGATATTATTTGCAATGAAATGTGTTTATATATATGTATATATATATATATATATATATATATATATATATATATATATATATATATATATATATATATACATATATATATATATACATATATATATATATACATATATATATATATATATATACATACCTACATATATACATACATATATATATATATATATATATATATATATATGTATATATATATATATATATATATATATATATATATATATATATATATATATATATGTATATATGTTTGTGTATATATATACATATATATATATATATATATATATATATATATATATATAATATATATATATATATGTGTATATGTATATATATACATACCTACATATATATATATATATATATATATATATATATATATATATATATATATATATATATATATATATACCTACATATATACATACATATATATATATATATATATATATATATTTTCGAAAAGCAATAATTTGAGAGGATCATTCCTGCGACCAACAAATCTCTTCACTGCAATTTCAGGAACACCGTTTACTTGCTTGCAAATATTAGACCATTCTCGTAGCTCCTCACCAGAGAGTCTATCGTCCCATCCAACTTCTTTCCTGCATTGTAGCGAGTGCATAAATAATCTAGCCCTGTTTAATAAAGGACCATAAAATGAGAACACATCAAAATTGGCTGCAATAGAACTTAAAATTTGTCTTTTGACGTTGCATCCTTATCAAGTACCAACTTGCTTGCCGAAAGAGTATCAATGTTTCTGTCCCAAAACAAACCAAGTAATTTTACTTTTGTAGGAGTCTTTTCCTTATCTTTATCTACCTGTTGCTGCAGAGAGTCATCATTGGTTATGAACTGCTGCAATTCAAATTTATAGGGAGAAAATATACTGTCAAGTTTCTCATAAACCCATTTCAACCTGTCTATATCATTGGTCGTGTAAGCCAAGTTATCCATGTAAGCTAAGTTATATAACTCTGTCTTCAATTCCTTTACATCAATATTGTCATCTTGGACATCCAACATCAAAATTTTATAAAGTGCTAACACTAATAAAGTTGGACTACATGGCAAACCAAATGGAAGTCTGCAATGTTTATAAACAATTAAGGAATAGTCATTTTTAGATAAGTTTCTGTACCAATAAAAGAGTAACCTACTTTGATCTGAAGGCACCAACTTAATCATCAGAAATGCCTTTTTTATATCAAAACATAACAATTTTTCATTAAATCTTAGCTGTAAAATAGAAGTTGAAATTTTCTTATTCAAACAAGGACCAGCAAAAATTGTTTGATTATGAGATAGAGTTAAAGGTTTATCTTTGTCAGATTCACACAAATTGGACAAAAATACATTACGGCATTTTGTTGACTCTCGGTCCATCTTGAACACTGGCATGTGCGGCAGGAAACTATGTTGAGGGTTTTCCTCCAAGAATTGCTCCAAGTTAGAAACTCTCTCTATAATGCCTAGCTGTTCCTGTTCTTTAAAAACCTCATCAATCATTTGAAAAGTATTATCCTTTTTGCTAAATTTCTTAAAATTTGATTTTAATATTGCTTTTGACAGATTTTGATTCTTACCAAGCAAATGAGCTACTTTCCCATTCCATAACAGAGGCATAACTAACCTTCCATCACGATCTCTACAAGTATTTTCTAAAGCAAATTCTACTACTTTCCTGTTCTCCTCATTAAAGTCTTCGTCATATAAGTTAGAATCACTGTACGAAATACTTTCTGCCTTTGAGGAAAGAATTTCTTCTGCTGCTCTCTCGAGTTCAGCTTCAACAATCTGACCCTTATTTAAAACAGAAATATTAGCACAAGCAGGGAACTTGAATTCCTCTACCGAATCTAAGAACAATCCATCCATATTCAAATTACTATCAACTTCAAGGGGACCCTCACCCTTTGCACAAACTTCAGAAGAATGCTTTATCCGGTCTGGTAATAGAGCTAGATTTTGCTTATAACTTTCAATGTCACCTACAAGCATCACTCCTAAGGGTGATTCTAAGTAAACAGAGGGAATCACTTCAGAACTACCTCCAAACAGCGCATCCTTCTGTGGTACTAAATGAGAGTTATCATTTCCCAAGAGTAATTTTATATCTTCAACTTTGTCCCCAGACATATGCAAAGTTTTGTCGGCTAATACATAGCCCTTATCCTTAAATACTTGAGCTACTTCAGAGATACCTGGCAAAACTAATTTCAAATTAATAGACTTCATGGCAATAGCAGTAAAATAATCATCATTCAACTTTACCTTGTATACTACAGTGGCTAACGGCTTTGAAGAATTAATACCATTCACCACCAAAGAATAATTCGGATCCACAACTTCAAAATGCATACTCTTAGCCCAGTCTTCCTCAACGAAAGTTACTTGACTTCCTGAATCCTTTATACCTCGATCCCCATTGTCATTCAGTGAAAAGGAAGGCATAGCAGTCACCGGGTTACAAGAGATTCTTAAAACTCCTAAATCAGACCAAGTTAAATTAGAAACAACAGAATTAGAGTTCGATTTCTCTTTACAATTCCCCTTTGCCGTTTGATTAGTCACTTCTTGGTTATCTGAATCATTCTTAAGGTTATTAGCAGTACTTTTTGGGTCTTTACGAAATTTACAAAGATAGCTGAAATGCCACTTGTTACAATGTTTACATTTTCGGTTAAATTTAAACCTGCAATCTGAAGTTTTATGAGAATCGTAAGTACAGTTTGTACAAAAATTCAATTGTTTTAGTTTTTCAATTTTACTCTGTGGAGTTACATAAACTGAACACTTAAAAATTGGGTGATCAATGTCTCCTTTATTGTCTGCTAAACATAGAGAACATTCTTTAACTTTAGACTTCTCAACATTAACAACGGCAGAAGCTAAACAATTTGAGTTGGGCACAACCTTTTTCTCAAGATTACCTTGTTTCACATTAAATTTCTTGGATATGTTTCTATATCTTTCCAAAGCAGTAAAGATATGTTCATCTATTTGCTGCAACGAGGGCTTATTCGAGCCAGTAATATGCATTAACTGATTCTTGAAACAGTCATTAAACCCATTCCATATGAAATACTGTAAAACTATGTTTTGATCTATGCTTAAAGCCTCAAATTGATTACAAATTATTCTCATATTACTGATAAAGTCATACGGATCACACTGATACGTTAGCTTCAACTCCGATAACTGCTTAATAACCGTATATTGTTGAGACAAAGTATCTGCAAACGCTTTCTGTAATAATTTCTTAGCTTCTTCATACGAACGGTTGCTACAATCTAATGAGTTTACCAGTTTAAGCGAGTCACCTGAAAGCTGTCTCGTAAGAAGAGTAAATTTAACGTGAGTACTAAGATCATACTTATCAATAGTTGCTTCGAACTCTCGCAAAAACTTCGAAATATCTTCACCTTCTCGATTACCAAATGTCGGTAAAGGTAGTTCAGGTAATTTAAGCTGTGAAATTTCAGAACGCGAACGATCGGAAAGGGTTCCGGGCGAAAGTGACACCGCGGTCTTAAGGAGGGAGAGACACTTACTCAAACGATCGTCATAAACGAACCAAGTATCCATTTCCTCACTCACCAATTCATCGCCGTTGTCGTCTTTATCTGCGCTATCCCAAATTTCCTTCAAAACCTCGTTATTCACTTTGTCAAGTTTTTCTTTAAGGTCAACCAACATGTTCATATGCTCGTTAGCATCGCTTACAGACATCGAAGAAACAAACCTTTCTATGAAATTACACTTCTTGGTAACTTGTTGCCTAAGGGCTGAACGAAAACTACGCGAAATACTCTTCGGCGGCATTTTTCTAAGAATTTAATGAAAAAAATTAAAACTTAAAGTAATATAGCGAAATATTAAGATACGGGACTCTGGAACGTAACCAGCTCACGGAAATCCATCAAGAAAAAAAAATACTCAAAGCAATAATGAACCTCGCAACCAATCCCATCCTCGTCGCCATTTTCGAAAAGCAATAAGTGAGAGGGCAATGTAACATAAATTAAGGAGAAGCAAAATTATAAGTCATAAAAAATTAATTTAATTTACAATTAAAAGGTAAATTTATGACAATTTACAATCCGAAGAATGACTGGCGAATATGGTGATCCTGATCAGTTCAAATCTCGGACAAACTTAGCGTGGACTTTCTCTCTCTCCGCCAGAGAACCTGCATTTGGTCCGCACTATTACCCCTCAATTTTCGAAACATCCGAAGGATCTGTAACCCATAGCATGAAACATTATAAATTGGAAACGTCAGGGGCTATAAACATAACAATGTGCATATATGCGAAATTTTACAAAACAAACGAACTTTTAATATTAATCTATGGAAAATACAAAACCTAGATCAATAAACGATTTGAAAATCCTAATATAAATGTCAAGATCAAATTTAAAACTTAAAAGGAGACCCTTCAGACTTTATTATATATATATATATGAGTTTGGTTGCAAGACAAAAGGTTATAAAACCGTAACTATAGTTGAAAGTTCACTAAGCAAATGCATCGTACTTAATGCAAACCTTACCTCAACATATAGCCAGTCTCTTAGGTCCATAGAAAAGCAGTGACGAAGGTAGAGGTGTTGATGGTAGTCTTCTATTTGAGCTCTTGAGTAGTATAAGGTGGTCAGACGATGACGTGATCCATGAGCGGCTAAGTCCAGAGCCACCGATCTTACACTAATGAATGACAGCCATTGTCCTTGGCTGCCAAAAAATTGATTCAAATTCAGGAGAAGACTGCCTTGCTGCGCTTCTTACGCTGGCCTCTTCATACTGCCTTCTTCAGATCATTCACCACCGACAACGGTTTTCCCAGTCTTGTGTCCAGCAGCGAACAACCTGGTGAAACTTAAAATACATCGCTCAAGAATGGCTTGTTTCTTGCTTTAAAATTGTCCCAAGAGGTAGTTTAAGGTATGCTAAGTAGATGCATTTGCTTTTTCAAAATAAAAGAACCAAACCACTCCCGAGCAAACAATTTAAACATAAGAAATTTACCACAACCAAACAATTCATATAATATACAAAAATTTAAATGCACACGAATGTGCATTTTTCTACACTCCCGCGAGGGGATTCAATTTTTCTAGGAAAAAATTGAATTACAATATAGCGATCAAAGATCACGCTAGACTGTCATCCAATAGTTTCTTTACCTTATCTTTCCCAATCATGGCAGCTCGCCTCTTGGGTCTCTCCTTAACCTAATCTTCCTTGCTCAGTTTATCCTCACATGGCGATTGTGCTTTATCGTTAAATTTAGCCTCATATTCCCGTTTATAGAGCAATGGAATCAAGGATGAAACGTGCCTTTTAGTCTCTTCCCTACTTTTTCCTTTGAGTACTGTTGCACCCGTTACTTCACCTAAAGAGTTCAGTTTTATTTCTTTGACAATACCCATTGAAAAATTAGTAGGTTTAAGAAGGGGTTCTTTAATGAGAACAATGTCTCCAACTTCTAATAGTTTATGATTAACAGGTTGGTATCTACTGCGTTTGTCAGTGGCTTGATTCACCAGCTGCACAACAAATTCTTTATTATATATCTCTATTATACTTTCCCTAGCCTTTCGTAACTTCCTGTGGCTGTCCTTCACATGGGAAATGGGAGATATATCAGGAACCCAAGTATCATCTGCCCTAGGTAAAGGATGTAAATGGGGAATAATATTTAAGGAATTCCATTCATGACCTTTAACTAAAATCTCTGGAGTTATAGGAGATGGTACAGGTTCAGTCCCATCATAGTTTCGCAAATATTCTTTAAAGGCAATTGGTCGACGGTTTACTATATGTACAATATTTTGTACAGCAAAGTCAAAATCTGAATATTCGAGGACCATATTCGAGGACCATTAAACATAAGAAATTTACCACAACCAAACAATTCATATAATATACAAAAAATTAAATGCACACGAATGTGCATTTTTCTACACACACACATATATATATATATATATATATATATATATATATATATATATATATATATATATATATATATATATATACACATGTATGTATATATATATATATATATATATATATATATATATATATATATATATATATATATATATTTATATACATCACTAGCTGTTACTCGTTCACTGCAAAATGAAGGCCTCACACATGACCTTCCACTTGCGTCTGTTTATGGTCTTTCTGTGGCAGTCCACACCCCGCATACTTTCTTAGTTCAACAATTTTTCGTTTTCTCTCCCTTCCCCTGTTTTTTTTTTTTCTTTCTTTTTTATAATCTGTAGAAACCCATATTTTATTATTCTTAATGTCCACTTGTTGCCTTTCATTCTCATTATATGTCCTGTCCATGTCCTTTTCTTTTTCTTACATGTTGTTAGAATATTGCTCATTTTCTGTCTCTCAGGGTTATTCCAATTATTATTTCTTCCTTAGCTCTTTGAGTTGCGACTCGTTTATGATCTAAGGCTTCAGTAAGGCGTCAAGCTTCTGGCACATTAGTTAATACCGCTTGGAACATCTCAATAAATATTTTTCTCTTTAGAGGAAGTGGCATTTTAATTTTCATAATCTATTTTTGTTTACCACATACTCTCCATTCCATACTTATCCTTCTTTTAATTCTTGTGTCGTATCCTGGGGAAACACCTATTGTTTGTCCTAAGTACGTATATTAATTAACAATCTCTACAAGTGTGTCCATAACTATTATTTATTGTGTCTACAATTTCATTGAACATTATCTTAGTGTCACTCATATTAATTTTCAGTCCTACATTACTGCTTTCTCTATCCAAAACTTCTACCATCTGCAAATCTTCAGTGCTAAGGTGTTCTCCATCAATATTAATTCCTACATTTTCAAGGAATCTAAATTCTTATATATGTATATAATTGGTAAAAGATATTCAGCATAAACTGACAGACTAATTAGTTTTTTTCAAGGTAAAAAATCTAATGTTTGGTAAAATTTGCATCATTTTAATCATTGCGAACATTGCTCTATATTCCTTAACTATTTGCTCCTACAGTATATTTCCTCCTTTGGTTACTAGTCATTTATGACAGTTAACAATCATAGAAGGAGTTTTGGCTTGCATCTTTCCATGATTAAATATAATATTATCATTATGAAATTAGTTATTATACTTAATATTTGCTTCTAATTATCAGAAAATTATTCATCAAAGTGATATTTTTAATCGTTGTTTGCTTAATAACCAACGAGTTTTTTTCCCAATTCTAAAAAGGGAAGGAATAATATAGGCAAATGTAATAAATTAAATCTCTCTCTCTCTCTCTCTCTCTCTCTCTCTCTCTCTCTCTCTCTCTCTCTATTGAAACGCAATATGAATTACTGCCACCAATATATTAACCCGACAATACCGAAATGGGAATACTGTAAGTCTGTATAATTCTGTTTTCAGCATGTAACATATTTTGGTAATATTAACATCATTATTGTTATTAACTCATTATTATTGAAGGTAGTAGGTTGGCCAGGGCACCAACCACCCGTTGAGATACTACCGCTGGAGAGTTATGGTCCTTTGACTGGCCAGACAGTACTACATTGGATCCTTCTCTCTGGCTACGGTTCATTTTCCCTTTGCCTACACATACACCAAATAGTCTGGCCTATTCTTTACACATTCTCCTCTGTCCTCATACACCTTGACAACACTGAGATTACCAAACATTTTTTTTCTCTCTCAAGGGGTTAAGTACTGCACTGTAGTCGGTCAGTGGCTACTTTCCTCTTGGTAAGGGTAGAAGGGACTCTTTAGCTATGGTAAGCAGCTCTTCTAGGAGAAGGACACTCCGAAATCAAACCATTGTTCTCAAGTCTTGGGTAGTGCCATAACCTCTGTACCATGGTCTTTCACTGCCTTGGGTTAGAGTTCTCTTGCTTGAGGGTACACTCGGGCACACTGTTCTCTCTTGTTTCTCCTCCTCTTGTTTTGTTAAAGTTTTTATAGTTTATATAAGAAATATTTATTTTAATATTGTTGCTGTTCTTAAAACAATTAATTTTTTTCCTTGTTTCCTTTCCTTACTGGGCTGTTTTCCCTGTTGGAGCCCCTGGGCTTATAGCATCCTGCTTTTCCAACTAGGGTTGCAGCTTAGCAAATAATAATAATAATAATAATAATAATGGTTGAGTGGTACTCAGTTTGCAGTCTACATTGAAATTATATTTAGAACACTAATAATGATATTTATTTTTATAATTGTTTAATTTTTTATACTTATTCAATAAAAGTGTCATATATGAAAAGGACAAGGTAAAAAAGGGGTGTTTTATGAAATATAATTGATAAAATTAGAGATGCAAGGAATAATAAAAGATTTTTTTATGAGGAAATACAAAAGAAAATTAAGTCTGGATGAAGAATCTACAATGAAAAACTAATTATGATGTACAAGTTCTTGTATAACACCAAAAAAAACAAATATCCTTTTCTTTTTCTCCTCCGAATGTTAATATTATTTCCAGACAATTCATTAGCTGGGAGAGACAACATAATTAACTAACTTCTGCTGCCGGTAAATATTGTCTGTACAAAGGTTCACATAGGAATAAAAACTTCCAAGTTGACAGATTTATAATTAAGAAATTTTTTAATATAATACGAACATTCTTCTTCTTCTTCTTCTTACTGTTATTCAGAGCTAGCAAACATTTATTGAAACATTTCAAAAACAGAATTTCTATTAGAATGAAATCAAAGGTTTATAATAATTTTGGGTGAACATAAAAAAAGCCTTTGTGGCACTGACGCAGCTTTTTAAAAACCTTTTTTTTCTATTATCAAATTATTTATATAAACTTTTTTTGTTTGTGTGTAAACAGCAAAAATATAAAAAATAAAAATGTCTGACGTAATAAGCTAAGGCATAAATTTTTTTTTATTCTCAAAAGATTTAGATAAACTTTATATTGTGTGAACAGCAAAAATACTTTGTGTTAATGACGTAAGTTTTCAGAAATCTTTTTCTCTCTATTAATAATTAATTTGCATAAAATCTAATTATCGTAAAAAAAAATACCATTTGTTGTAATGACGTAGTATTTCGAAAACCTTTTTTTTCTATTAATAAATGATTTACATAAAATCTAATTTGTGTGAACAGAAAAAAAGAAAAGAAGAAAACATTGCAGCAATGACGTAGGTTTAAAAAAAAACTTTTCTCTATTCTTTTTTAATGATTTATGTCAGGGATTATCTTCTCCCTCATGATATAAATCACGATCGCATGTTGCAATGTATTTTCCCCTGCTTTTGTTTTTGATGTTGTATTGATTTATACACCACGTAGAATGAAAATATTTTTACAAGGAAATATATAATGGTTGGTGATAATACTTTTTTAGACTCATTTTTTTCTTATGTGTTTTACACACTCACATACACACAAATACACAAACACACACACACACACACATACACACACACACCACGGTTTAGCTTATTGTGCATGTCTCTGTAATGAGAAATAATCATAAAAAAAAAAACATGAAAAAAACTCAAAATGATATAAATTGTATCAATGGTAGTAGTAACAATAACTATCATAAGTATAATCATCACCTCTATTATCATCATCAATTAATATGTAAATATATCGATAGAGAACATGATAAAGTAGTTATTTGGATGCAAAAAAAAAGAAAAAAGATTCCCAGGAGATAACAAATAAAAGCGAAACATTTTAGCTGAATTATGTACTATTGAAATATATATAAAAAATGTAATTTATCACAAATCAGCTGATAAATATGTTAAACAAGAAGTAACATTATATGTCTATCAGGCTGGAATAGTAAATTAATTTTCAACTATTATTATTATTATTATTATTATTATTATTATTATTATTATTATTATTATTATTATTATTATTATTATTATTATTATAATAATTACTTGCCAAGCTACAACCCTAGTTAGAAAACCAGGATACTACAAGCCCAAGGGCTCAAACATGGAAAGTAGCCCAGTAAGGAAAGGAAATAAGGAAATGAATAAATTACAAGACAAGTAATGAACAATTAAAATGAATATCTCCCATGTACTATAAAAACTTGAAAAAAAACAAGTGGGTTCAAGTAAGAATAACGCCGTTTTTATATTTGATAAAAGGAGATTGTTTCAGTAAAACATACCATAAAAATGTTCTGTTTAGCACACTTATCTTAGTTTGTATATTAAGCAAAACAAATCGAACTGAATTTGTGAGAAAGGTTTATCTATTGTGAATCTAGTAAATGAAATAAAAGATAAGATTTTGGGAGAGATAGGAATGTAACTTTTAGACTTACTCAGATTCGGTGGAAGTTGGCTGCATCTAATTGATTATGTTTCGTTTTATGAGGTACTTTAATCTTGCGAAACGAAACGGAATTCACCATTTAAAAAATAGGAGGTTGTGCAATTTATGAAATAGTCAGGGAAGAGCAAGATTCCACACTCATCAATAAATGACCCAACCTGCTGATTCTGACAATCTTGATAACAAAAAAGATAATTGTGATATTACTGAAGTAGTAGAGAAGTCTGGGGAAAAAAAGGGAAAATAAAGTCATAACTAAAAACTAAGATCATCTCTATCATTACACAAAATTCAAATTCTCTTTGCAGCAATAGTCATCCACTTTATATTTGCATTACTATTATTATTATTATTATTATTATTATTATTATTATTATTATTATTATTATTATTATTATTATTATTATTATTAGAATAGTAGATACTTTTCTTACAACTATGCAATAATACAATGCTCTATTATTCCATATTTTTCATTTTATGAATATGAGTGTTATTTTCGTAATGTTTTACAATTAAACAAAATTCCAGGTGAAGTGATTATTTCTACAATATGCAATAATGAAATACTTTAAAAAGATTATGCAAGTATTCATTTTCAATATGGAATAAATAAGTACATAAACGTTTTCATTGGTTGAACATCGGTACTAAAAGAAAATTTATTTTATAAAACATACAGAACGTTTACATTTAACGTATAGACACACAGGTGTGTGTATGTATATAAAAGAATATATATATATATATATATATATATATATATATATATATATATATATATATATATATATATATATATATATATATATATATATAGTGTGGGTGTGTGTGTATTAGCAAAGCTACAACCCTAGTTTGAAAAACTGGGTGCTATAAGCTCAAGAACTCCAACAGGGAACAGTATCCCAGTGGCGAAAGGAAATAAGGAAATAAATGAACAATATGAGCAGTAATAAAAAATAAGAATAACGTTTTTTTTTTAGAAAAGTAGCATGAAAATAAATCTATTATATATAATCCATAAAAAGAGACTTATGTCAGTCTATTTTACTTGAAAATATTTGCTGGAAATTTAAACTTTTGAAGATTAAACTACCTGATTATGAAGATTATTCCACAACACAGACATATATGGAATAAGACTTATAGAAGACTATGTAATATTGATCCTCATTATGGAGAAGGCATGACTATAAGAATTAGCTGCCTGTCTAATATTACGAACAGGTTGGTATTGTCCGGGAAAATCTGAATGTAAAGGATGTTCAGAATTATGAAAAATCTTATGCAGCATGTATAAAGAACTGATTGAACGACAGTGACAGAGATTAATATGAAGATCAGGAATAAGAAATTTAATATACCGTAAGTTTCTGTCCAACAAATTAAGATGGGAGTCAGCAGCTGAAGACCAGGCAGGAGAACAACACTCAAAACAAGGTAAAATTGAAGAATCAAAACATTTCAAAATAGATTGATCACCGTATATCTTAAAAGACTTTCTCAACAACCCAATTTTTGTGCAATTGAAAAAGACACAGACCTAATGTGTTTCTCAAAAGAAAATTACTGTCAAGAATCATACCTAAAATTTTAAAAGAATCATAGAAAATTAAAGAAACACTATGAATGCTGAGATCCAGTTGTTGAGGAGCAAGTGTCCTTGACCTACTTACAATCATACTTCGAATTTTGTTAGGATACAGCTTCATACCCCAAAATTTGCACCATTCACTAATTTTAGCTAGATCTTTATGAAGGGATTCACCTTAACCAGATCTACTTTCAGAAGATGGAATTGATGAAAAGAGAGTAGCATCATCTGCATAAGCAAAGAGCTTGTTTTCTAGGCCAAAACACGTGTAATAGTATGAAAAATAATGAACCAAGAATACTAAAATGAAGGCCAATCAGACGAACATCCAGACCACAATCAATGGATTTCAGTAGAGCATTGAAGATTCTGATAAGTGCTAGGGAATAGATGATTACCTTCGACAAACCTACAAAGACGTTTTGCCAAAATACGTTCAAAACTTTATATGATATTGGAGTTATAGAAATTGCGCGGTAATCAGTTGGACTTGAGGTACCACTAACACATTTACATAGGGGAGTAACATTACTAATTCTCCAACAAGTGCCAAAAGCTTGTCTTCTTGCTAACTTACGCAAAATAATAAATAAATTTTGAGCTAAGAAATCTGCTGTCTTTATGAAGAAAAAAAAAAAAAAAGGAAGATACCACTTGGGTCTACACCACCATAAACATCAAGATCCATCACGAGAGCTTCAATTTCCCGAGTTTGAAAAGTTAAATAGTTATTTTAGCCTCAGAAAAACATAAATGAGGAAGTTTGATTTCTCATTACTCTGCATACTGTTAAATACATCAGGAAAAAAATTGCACTTTCCTTTGGGCAAAGAGTGACAGAGCCCTCTGGTTTAAGGAAAGGAGGAACTGGTGTATCTCCACTAAAGAGTGTAGATTAATGGGTAGCCCATCACTTATATTCCTCGGTTGTACCAGAAAGGATTTCTTTTATGGATAAATTGTATTTCTTTTCATTTCTAGCAAAAATCTCGGCAAAAGCTCTAACCTGAGTATAGTTTCTCCAAGTCAAATCTGATCTATTACCATTCCAAGGATAATAAGCCTCCTGCTTCTCTAAATAAGCACGTCTACAATCATCATAAATTTTTTACACACACACAAACATATGTATATATATATATATATATATATATATATATATATATATATATATACTATATATATATAGTATATATATATATATATATATATACATATAAATATATACATATATATATATATATATATATATATATATATATATATATATATATATATATACACATATATATATATATATATATATATATATATATATATATATATATATATATATATACATATATATATATATATATATATATATATATATATATATATATATATATATATATATATATATATATATACATATATATATATACATATATAACCATATTTCATTGCAAATAATCTCCAAGATGACATATCTCATCAAACATTTGGTTCAATGGAGTAATAAGAATCAACACTTGCATTCGATACCCCTTCCATTCAGCACTGACAACATAACTGAGATTATCCTCATGCAAATGTTTGGTTAATACTGACTCGGTGATTCACAGAGACTGATCATCTTCAAGTGGAGGAAAGGGTAATGTGGATGCAGAGTGTAAAGGAGGCTGAAGATATGAAGGCATTAACATATAAAGAGTCTATAATTGTAAAAAAAAAACTTATTCATTTTATGATGAATTAATATATATATATATATATATATATATATATATATATATATATATATATATATATATATATATATATATATATGATTCAATGGCAGGATAAGACTATAAGAAACTATAAGAGATAATACTTATGTGCCATGTGTGGACGAGATCATGAAGAGGGGTAGATGTAGATAGCTTGGACATGCTCTTAGCACTCCCCAAGAGGGATTGGTATACTGTTATGAACCTCGTGGGGATCAAACCAGGTTCTTTTGAATTAATTAATGAAATTAGGATTTCTCTACCACTACACACATTGAAACAAAAGGAAATATAGAAAGAAAACTTGCAAAAGAAAACATAATTTTATTTACATCTAGTCAAAGGTCAATGTTTCTTGATTGAGTACTTAGGAAGTACTGAACTAAACAAGGAAAATCATCTGATTAAACTACACTCCAGCAAATAGGGGAACAGTCAAGATAGTAGACAAATAATACCAAAAAACAAAATAATACTCTTCACAGCAGCTCTTGACGGTTGATAGGAACGTAGATATTTCAGGTCTGGGCGTTTCGCGGTTGGTAATAAAGGCTAGGGTTAACTTGTTCTGACATCTCGGACAAGGCTTGTCACGTCTGCATTCTGGTCCTTACGTCTTCTCTCCTTCCCTGTGCTTGTTCTCTCTCTCTCTCTCTCTCTCTCTCTCTCTCTCTCTCTCTCTCTCTCTCTCTCTCGTTCTACTTTTCGTACTCTCGTTCTATCTGTCGTACTCTCGTTCTATATGTCATACTCTCCCTCTCTCGTTCTCGTTGAAGTTTATATATCCCTGTATGGGAGTGGTTAACTATGGACAATTCCATATAAGGAAATTTTCTCCTTTCTTCATCATTATTGGTTTTCCTTAAAGTCACGCCTCTTTGATAACATCTTCACGAAAGCTGTGCTGGTGTAATCATGATCCACATGGCGCTATAATTGAAGCGAGACGTGTTTACCTTCCGTTAATGTATATTCTTCGGCGACAACACTGCTTTCCTTGTCCTATGGGTCCTCGGATTGCTAAGAACAGACGATTGTTATGCCCAAGGTCTGCTGAACTAGGCACATCTAATAAATATCTTGATCTCCATCAGGGACGATGACAGTTTCCAGTAAACGCTAGTGGGACCTCCTCTCTCTCTCTGTTTCTTAAGAGTAGAAAATTCACATGTTTTAACATTTTTTTTTATTATTCTATCTACCCATGACACGTCCCCCTAAAAAAAAGAAAAAAAAAAAGAAGGAAAATCTACTGATTTTATCTTTTTTTTTTTCTAAACGAAATTATCAAAGGAGAAAATCACTTATCCCTAAACTGAGAGTCAATTACTTCATTAGTCTCATATCATGTAACTAAACCATAACACCTTCTCACTTGTTGATAGAAGAAAAGAAACAGAAACAGAAAGAAAACAAACGTCCATATCATTCTGAAAAATCTCTAGAAAGACTGTCGGCTATTACATTATTCTTTCCCT
>NC_090741.1:94664755-94672255 GCF_036898095.1 Palaemon carinicauda | reverse complement strand
GATCAGAAATGAAAGCACCAATCCAGAATCAGGTTGAAAATTAAAGCACTAATCCAGTATCAGGTCAAAAATGAAAGCACTAATCCAGTATCGGGTTAGAAATGAAAGCACCAATACAGTACCATGCTATAAAGGAATGCACCAATAAACTATCAGGTCAAAAATAAAAGCATCAATCCAGTATCATGATCGGAATAAAAACACCAATCAAGTATCAGGTCAGAAATGAAATCCCAAATTCAGTATCAGGTCAGAAATGAAAGCCCAAATTCAGTATCAGGTCAGAAATGAAAGCACCTATCCAGTAACATTTCAGGAATAAAAGCATCAATCGATTTTCAGGCCAGAAGTGGAAGTACCAATCCAGTATTAGGTCGTAAAAGAAAGCACCATCCCAATATCAGGTCAGAAATGAAAGCACTAATCAAGTATCAGGTGAAAAGTGGGAAACTCAAAACACATCCTGATATGGAGATTCCTTTCGCATAATAATAAAAACGCTCACTTGATCAAGAGTTTTTTTTTGCATTAGATTTCATATATATGGTTTCCATTGTATTTATCCAATCAAATCAATGTAGTTTCCTATTTAACGAGATTGAAAAAGCTACATGTAGACAGAGATAAAGAAAAACAAACACAGGATGACAAACATATAAGATACTTTTAGAAATCCAATCAATGCCACGACAATGTTATAATCAAAGTTTCTTTCTGTTGTCTCTGCAACAAAGACAATGAATCATTTCATCTATCGTTGTCATGAAATGGTTTATTGTGAAAGGATAATTGATTACCTTTTGTGTAGGAACGAAAAATCTAATCCAATCTGGTTGTAACTGGACACTATGCTTTAATAGATATGATGTAATTTCACGTGTTCATATCTTTGTTTTAATACCTGTCCTTAACTTCTACAATATTTATGTGCAGTTTTTAACATTCACCTGTAAATCAAAACTCGAGAGAGAGAGAGAGAGAGAGAGAGAGAGAGAGAGAGAGAGAGAGAGAGAGAGAGAGAGAGAGAGAGAGATGTAAGAATGAAAATAAATAGGAGTAAAACTAAAATAATGTTCAATGAATATGCAGAGAGCCAACAAATAACAGTTATGAACGATCCTCTCATCATAATATCCTCCTGTGCTTATTAACGCAATGGGCCTCAGTTAGATCTCGCCAGTCGTCTACTTCTTCAGTCTTTAAATCAATACTTCTCAATTCATCATCATCTATTTAACGCTGCATAATACTCAGCCATGTAGGTCAGGGTCTTCCAATTATTCTAGTGCTTTGTGAAGCCCAGTTAAACGTTTGATGAACTAATCTCGTGGGGAGTGCTAAGAGCATGCCCAAACCATCTCCATCTACCACTCACCATGATCTCATCCACGTAAGGCACTGAAATAATTTCTCTTATAGTTTAATTTCTAATCCTATCCTGCCTTTTAATTCCTATCATTCTTCTGGTGCCTTTCTTCTTAAATATACAAAATCTGTTGGGTATTATTTCTTTGTCATACCATGACTCATGTCCATACTGTGACACCGATTTCACTACACTGATATAAAAGTATATCCTGATTTTGATGTGTAATTTCAGCTGATTCGATTTCCAAATTTTACTTAATGTAGCAATTACCTGATTTTCTTATTTCAATTTTCATTAAACTCCAATTTTGGATCCTGTATTAGAGGTCATGGTTCCTGGATATCTAAATGATTCTACCTCATTAATCCTTTCTCCTTCCAATGATATTTTTTATCTTTCATTGCATATTCCTTTATCATCATCTCTGTATTTCTTTTATTCATCTTGAACCTAACTCATGTGATATTTCAGTCATTCTGGTAGGCAAGCATTGAAAATCCTGTGGTGTTCTGCTGATAAAAATAGCGTCATCAGCATTCTCTAGGTAAGCAAATATCATCCCTTTTATTAATCTTGTCCAATCCTTCTCCACCATCCCCAATTAGTTATTCTATGCATGACAAAATCCATGAGGAGGATAAACAACATAGGTGACAACCCATTACCTTTCAGTGGTCCAATGTTCACTGGAATTTCATTTGGTAGGAATAGCTAACATTAACTTTGCACTTGCTATGCTCATCAAATTTACATATATAAGAGAAATCCCCTACTACCGCATGACTTTACACAAAATTAGCTGATGCACAATATCAAAGGCTTTCTCATTGTCCACAAATGCCATCAAAAGTGTATTGCTATATTCTACAAATGGCTATACATAAAAAAGAAATGAAAATTTGGTGAGTGAGATATCTACATTTTTATAAATCTAGCGTGTTCTCATCTCATCTTTTCAACTATCTTTCTCTTTAGAATAAGCAAACTTTTGGGTTTTTCATCAACATTCCTAGCTCCCATTGATCAGGTTTTGCCTCTAGAGATTGTTAATGGATATACGTAATTAAAGGAAGGATAATCATGTGATGGAAAGCATTTGTTAAAAAAAAGGACAAGTAAAATGATACTTTCTTTGTAAAAAAAGTACTTAATGAGATGGTCCTACCATTATTAATATATGCATCAGAAAACTGAAGCCTTACTAAAGCATTAGTACATAAGCTAGTTACAACTCAAAAGAGCAATTGAAAGAATAATGAAGGGGAAAAGAGACAGAAAAGGAGTAACATGGATACAAGAGAAAACTGAAAAAGAGGATATTCTAAAAACATGTGAGATAGGACATATAATTAGAATGACACACAATAGATGGACAAAATTAGTCCTTGAGATTGTAAAAGAAGCAGGGAAAGGAAGAGAAGATAATGGTTTCACAAACTAAGAAAGTTTCTGGGTTTGTACTGGCACAGAAAGACCATAAAAATACTACAGTAGACTAGTAACGGCTGATGATGATGATGATGATGATGATTATATATATATATATATATATATATATATATATATATATATATATATATATATATATCTATATATATCTATATATATGTATATATATATATATATATATATATATATATATATATATACATAGATAGATATATATACATATATATATAAATATATTTATGAATATATATATATATATATATATATATATATATATATATATATATATATATATATATATATATATATATATATATATATATAACCGCACACACATATATATGTGTATATATAAGCATATAAATACACAATCAAAGCATACGTATTAATTTACGAGTAAATAACATTAATAATAATAATAATAATAATAATAATAATAATAATAGTAATAATAATAATAATAATAATAATAATAATAATAATAATAATAATATCTTGGTAGGAGACCCTCCTTCAAACAGGTGGAGTTGAATACTATGGCTGCATCGGCAGAATTAAATTTCTTGTCCAATTTCTCGATTCTACGGTCAATTCTCTTTTCAGGGCTGCTACATTCAGCTAGCAAGGTGGCGAAGGTCATCAGTTGGGTGAAGGATACAATTCAGGTTAAGGCTGGATGTAATTAATACAAGTACAAGTAATACTCGAATATTACAACAGGTAAATTCAGGAGTGGAGTGCGACGCATTTCGGAACTGCTTGCTCTGTCTTCAGGCGAGAAGAGGCTCTGGCTGTTGTTTGTTGTTGGAGTATTATAGCCAACACTTGTTGTTGGCACGGGCCTTTCCCTTGGTTGGCCCGTAGTGAGGCTCTGGCTTCTTCTTCTTGGGGTATTAAAGCCAACACTTGTTGTTGGCACGGGCCTTTCCCTTGGTTGGCCCGTAGTTGAAATCTGGATCTGGGTCCTTATATATCCTGGCTCTTGTTCGTAAAGAAGGGCCTCGAATTTTGATTGGTCGATCGGAGGTTATAGGCTCGGGTGGCAGATGTACGACGAGCTTGGCTCTGCCTCCCAGGCTGAGAGGTAGGAAGGAATTCTGAATCCTGAATGGTCAAGACGCGCGCTGAGCCAGCTGTAAAGTCAGGCAGTCTCCTCTGTTGCGCAGTGGACTGGGCTGAGAGAGGTATCCAAGCTCCCTAATTGGCTGAGACGTGCGCCGAGACTAGATCAAAGTCAGGCAGCCCATTCCTACGCTCAGCAGACTGGAATTCCGGACCATGTTCGCCGCCAAAATCGGCTTTCAGCCAGACGATTTCTCCATTTGTGGGGGTGTCAGGATCGGGGTTGTCATCGTTCTGTGGGTCTTGTTCTTGGTTCCTAGCATCCTGTTGACGTACCAAATTGTTTGCAATTGTACCACAAGCACCACTTCAGTTCTTTACAGTTATAGGAAACCTATCAAAGAAGATTTCTTTTCCAGATGGAATGTACAGTTGGAGACATGAATTACTGACGCATCTTGCTTTGAAAAGGTGCACCTATCTACACCTTTACTGCACGGCTAGTTCCTCTGATTAGCTCCACCAAGCACATCTAACATCTATTCAGACACTGTATATTTGGACACTCGCCGTGAAGTAACGGTGTGACAAGGTCACTTTCTCGGAGTTAGTTATTCCAGAGAATCCTGTGTTTAACTATACCTGAGACAGGAGATGAAAACGACACTAAAGCAATTTCACTGCTCCAATTCTGAGGTCAATAAAAACTGTTTATTTTTACACTGAACTTTTTAGCATTATTCATTTTTCATATAGGAAAAGTTATATTACTCTGTCGGGGAGCGTGATGCTGTTAAAAATGTTTCTTTTTTATTTCATGTGAGTTAGGAAAGTCTATTAAGTCCTTAAGATATTTTATCTGTCCACCTATCGAAGGAAACTTACTTTCATTCATAAAAAGGCATATATGTATACCCACTAAAAAAATTACACAAACTATATATATATATATATATATATATATATATATATATATATATATATATATATATATATATATATATATATATATATATATATATATATTCTTAGGAAGTTGGTCTAGTGTTGAGCAAATATTTTATTCATGAATTTCAATTGTGTATTTAAGAGGTATATAGCCAGGTCAGGAAGTGAGTTCTTCACATGTAGGTATAAGTAATTGAATGTAAATTGCATAAGACTTTCGTCATTGATTTCATTGTATTTCTCATACAAGTCAGTGTATGTAAATTTACGTTATTTCTAAGAATGAACTTTTCATTTCACGTATTTTGTTGGGAAGTCTTCGGTAATCTGTCTAGGTATGCTGTACGAACCATATGAGGTTTGAAAACGATAGCTTATGTAATTTTATTAATTTTTCCATGAGGTATTGCATTACGTGATTGAAATGTTCTTGAAAACTGCACAGTTAGTTTTATCTTTTTTCTATGTTTCGAGGAGGTAGTTGTGTGGAGTTAGCTAGGAAAAGGTTGTCTAGCAAGCGAGGTTAGATCTCCTATTTGATTGACTTAGTGGGCAATTTTGATGCTGCTTAGGCCTGCCCCCAAGACCTGCTCCCAAGACACGAGAATAATCTATTTACAATAATCTAGAAGTTTTCAAGTAAATATATGTGCCTCTAAGAAACCATAAGCAGCAGATGAGATCCAGCCTGTCCCTGTAAAAGAGCCAACATTCTCTCTGAAGTACCTCGAGAGTATGCCCTCTCTAAAGTAAATAAGTTTTTTACCCAACATATATTGTGCGTAGTGTGTTCAAACATTGATAGAGCAATTGAATAATATTTCAAGTGTAATGTATCAATATAAATTTTTGTAACTGGCCCTGTGAAATTCCGCTGCAACAGTGAAGTCTATATTTTGGTTCAACTGTTTGATAACCTCCTGTGATCCAAAAAGTCGTAAATGTATCAGTTACTTTTACGTAAATCTCGTTCAATATCTAATTATGAAAGTGTAAAACTATTAACTATTTTCATCAATTATCAAGAATAAATATTTGTGTGAAATTTAATTTCTTATGAAACAAGTGATTATATAATTTTCAGAGTATAATGATTATTTTCTTGTCTCAGTCTAAAGTTTTCCATGTCAGCCATTTTGATTTGTTCATTGAAATCATACATTGGCTTATAATTCCAGGACACGAAACGATCATTTGCAATGGTTTAATTTTCTAGACCATTTTCTCACGTACGGCTGGCTGACTAAACCTACGATGCTTACGAGATTCCCACACATAAAGCCAAAGACCGCTTTGTAGTTAGTGCTACATATATGCTCAACTGCTGTCAGATTCAAAATCTCATTTGAAATCTCTACTCTCGTCTACGTGACGGTTTTGATAAGACTATGAAACCAGATCTTTGGAGTTAATTTAATCCTAGCACGTTCGCATTTCTACTGAGTAGCATAAAATCTCAGAAAGTAGTAAGAAATTTTTTTTTTTTTTCATTGTAAAAAGTTGTAGGTTCCTCCGTAACAATAAAACATCGTCTAATAAATAATAGGTATACTTTGAAGTATTTTAAAGCTTGCTGAGGGTTATCGGCCACTAGACCGATATAATAATAATAATTATATTATTATTATTATTATTTTTATTATTATTATTATTATTATTATTATTATTATTATTATTATTATTATTATTATTATGAGACAACTGTTTACAAAAGACAATTGGTTAACTTTTCGCCTTCGCCTCACAGAAGACTCTTTCCATGAATTTCTGTTCTGGAACTTGTGGACGGGAGGAAGATAAGGCAACGCATTGTGTATAAATGAAGGCTTTTTCCGTATTGTCCGCGTCATTAGTTTTGTCCACAAGACGTTTTCGTGACAAGGGAAATGAAACATCTTCTTCAATTTGCTAGAAGCTGATAGCTCAATACGAAGATAAAACAAAATATATAAATGTCGATCTGTATTTATTTCTTATAGTTCAGTGTAATTTCACATTTTTGCAGACCCCCGCTTTTGCGATGCTTCTCCCTTGAAGATGTAAGATGAAAGGTCACATAAGTAAAGGTCAATGAATGAAAAGTTACAAAAGGAAATTGCATAGAAGGAAAGGTCTGTGGAGGACAGGTCACGGAAGGAGAGGTCACAAAAAGAAAGGTCAATGAACGAACAATCAAGAAGGAAATGCCCTGAAGGAAAGGTCAGAGGTAGAAATACCATGAAGGAAATTGAAGGAAAAATCAGAGGTAGAAAGGTCAGACATGAAAAGGTTAGTGAAGGACAGCTCACATTAGGAGAGGTCAGCGAAGAAAAGATCGCTGAAGAAAAGATCGCTGAAGGAAAGGTCCAAGATGGAAATGTTAGTGTAAGAAATGACACAGAAGAAAATCTCGCTTGAAAAAAGGTCACAGAGGGAAAGGTAAATAGACTGACTGATCGTTAGTTTCCGTCAATTTCTTAGCAAAGTTAAGCTACGGTAACTTTTTCTAACTGAAAGCCAATCAAGTGAATGAAATAATACCAATTATTTACTTATATTTTTCTTTGCCTTTCCATATTTTTCAATATTAATCTGAAATCCTCCTTTGCAAGACAAAGAATAACTCCCACCTAATTAGTAACAATTTATAAACTTACTGAATAACTTCGGCTGATATATATCAATAAAAATAG
>NC_090741.1:94647255-94652255 GCF_036898095.1 Palaemon carinicauda | reverse complement strand
ATATCATATATGGAGAAGTAAAATTGTGTGTCCTCCACATATACTGTAGTTTGAACTTCACACCATGCCTTTGTGGTATTTTCGATAGACCAATAGTATAGATGCAGAATAGGATTAGGCCAAGTACACTCCCGTGGGGTACCCCTCTGTATAAGGGTTCATATAACAGGTAGGAGTTTCCAATTTGTACACAGTAATTTCTACCAACCAAGTAGTCTTTTAGGTATTCAAAAGCTTGATCGTCAACGCTGATGGACCGTAGATCATTTAGTAGCAGTTCAAGCACAACTGTATCAGAAGCAGCACTGAGATCGAGTAATATTAGAATACCACATTTACTTTCATCCATCATTTACAACAGAGCAGATGGCTGTTTCTGTAGGGTATAGTTTTATGTAAGCAGATTGGTGTTCAGGAAAAGCTTCTATTACTTCTAAGTGACTGACTAGTTGTTCAGGAATTCTGTATTTAAGCACTTTTGAAACAAAGGATAGATTCGGGATACGTCTATAAGAGCTTAATTATTGGTAGGCCAGAGCATTTTTCAGAACTTACTCTATGCGTACTGCTCTCTCCCCATGTCCAACATAATAGTTACTGGCGGTATGTATTACTAAGGAAAGAAATCAAAATTGAACCATCGACAAGCTCAACTACAACAACAATTTTCAATGGAACAGGCTTAACAGAAAGTGTAATACCAAGATACTAATAATAATAATAACAATAATAATAATAATAATAATAATAATAATAATAATAATCCATTATTAATTAAGCATTTTATTATCCTGAATCCTGTGTCCCCATTGAGCCTGGGATAGATTTTAAATAAAGAAGAAAAGACACGATGTTAATCCATATCAATTCATATCATAATTAATTTCACCTTGTACAAAAAGAGTTCATGAACTGATTTTTACATGAAAGTATAAATATCAGAAATAAACTTATATTTGTAGTGTTTCAAAACCTCTGGTAATACGACTGGATAAAATAATTATAAAAATTGCTTTGAAAAGTAGTCCTGAATTCATGTTTATTTCAATTTAAGGATTTAAGATCGCTCAACTTCTTACGTTTGGAAATGTTCTGTTGCACTGTTGTGAAGACTAAGATTAGATTACGATAAAGTTATGAATTGGGGCTATATATCCCACTGTAAGGAGATATGAGACTATTCAGACCAGGAGTGCAAATTCGGGTTAAACCTGCAGCTGCACTATGTAGCTAAGGAGGTTAGACAGCAGGGTGGAAGAAAGAAAGTAGGAAACGCAGGTAAAGCAGAAGAATATAGAGCAAGTGAAGACAGACAGAATTAACACTCAAATTGTGCGCACAGTACACCTTATGAGGTGCACTAAGGGCACCAACAATCGGCGGGATTAAACTTTCTACCCATGACTTATTGGATATTTGGTCGAATTTAATTCATTAAAGTTGAAAATACATTATTTTTTACCAATATACTGAATATCCCTTATAAATCAGTGATATCAAAACCTGTCATATTCGAGTTCCTTCCTTATTTTTTATTTGGGTTCCCCCAGGTCCCTCAGTGTGAGGCACCTCGTATATCCACCAGAGAGTTGCTAATGCATCTCCGGTGTATTTTGTATCTTCCAGTCTTGGATGGTCTGGGATGCATCTTAGGTATTTATCGAGCTTATTCTTAAACACATCTACGCTCACTCCTGATATGTTTCTTAGATGAGCTGGCAGCACATTAAATAGTCGCTGCATTATCGATGCTGGTGCATAGTGGATTAATGTCCTGTGCGCCTTTCTTAGTTTACCTGGTATATTTTTTGGCACTATTAATCTACCTCGGCTTGCTCTTTCTGATATTTTTAGCTCCATGATGTTTTCAGTAATTCATTTTATTTGCTTCCATGCTTGTATTATCATGTAGCGTTCTCTTCTCCTTTCTAGAGTGTATAGTTTATTAAAATTGCAGTCTTTCCCAGTAGTCAAGGTCCTTAACTTCTTCTATTCTAGCAGTATAGGACCTTTGTACACTCTCTATTTGCGCAATATCCTTTTGGTAGTGTGGGTACCATATCACATTGCAGTACTCGAGTGTACTACGTACATAAGTTTTGTAAAGCATAATCATGTGTTCAGCTTTTATTGCTTTTAAAGTGTCTGAATAACATTCCCATTTTTGCTTTACATTTAGCCAACAGTGTTGCTATTTGGTCGTTGCATAACATATTCCTATTTAACATTACACCAAGGTCTTTAATTGTTTCCTTGTTTGTGATTGTCTCATTATTAGGTCCCTTGTATGCATATACCATTCTTTTTCTGTTTCCATAATTTATTGATTCGAATTTATCAGAGTTAAATACCATCCTATTTATCCCCGCCCATTCATATATATTGTTTAGATCTATTTGTAGTGAGTTCCTATCTTCATCACAAGTAAATTCTCTACTTATTCTTGTGTCATCGGTGAAACTTCTCACTACGGAGTTTTCAACATCACAGTCTATGTCTGAGATCATAATAACAAACAGCAGTGCAGCTAATACCGTACCTTGTGGGACGCCAGATATTACCTGGGCTTCATCTGATTTCTCGTCATTTGCAACCACTATCTGTTGTCTGTTTTGCAGGAATTCTTTTACCCATTTTCCTATCTTTCCCACAATATTATGCTTTCTCATTTTTTTCTCCTAATATATTATGGTCTACCTTGTCAAAGGCTTTTGCAAAATCTAGATAGATTACATCTGTGTCTTTTTCATTTATCATATTTTTGTATATGTTTTCATAGTGTGCTATCAGTTGGGTCTGTGTACTTTTTTCAGACACAAAACCATGTTGACCTATATTAAACAAATTATTTTTCACCAAATGGTTCATTATTTTCTTTTTTATTACCCTCTCATACACTTTCATAATATGTGATGTTAGACTAACAGGTCTATAATTGCTTTCCTCTAGTCTTGATCCACTTTTGAAGATAGGGGTTATATAAGCTAATTTATGTTTAACATATATCTCGCTCATATCTACACTTTATCTTCGCAGTATTGCAAGCGGCTTAGCGATAGTGTTTGCAGTTTATTTTAACAAAATCGCTGGAACTCCATCTGGTCCGGCTGCCAATCCATTTTTTATTTCGTTTATAGCCTTGACAATATCTGCTTCATTAATATCTATATCCGTTAGATATTCAACATTTTCTTCTCTCATTTCTGTTTCATTATTCTCATTCGCAATTCTTGGCGTGAACTTACTCTTATATTTTTCTGCTAATATGTTGCATATTTCCTTTTTTTTCATTCGTTAGCCGTCCTTCAATTCTTAGAGGGCCTATTTCTATTCTCCCTTTATTCATCTTTTTTTGCATAGTAGTAAAGTACTTTGGGGTTTCTTTTTATATTTTGAAGTCTCCTTTCTTCTAAGTCCCTTTTTTCATTTTCTTTCGACTGTATAATCTTTTGTTCTGCATTTTCTATCTTACTTGTTATTTCCCTCATTTTCCATATATGTTTTTTTTTTTGTAAGATTTTTCTTCAACTTTCTAATTTTCTGTAATAAGATCCTTCTGTCTCTTGGTATGCACGTCTTTTGTTTATTGTTTTTTTTTCGGTACATATTTTTCAGCAACTTTCTCCAGTATTTTTTACAGTATGTCCGTATTTACCTGTATATTATCACTTACAAATACATTTTTCCATTCTTTATTCAGTTCTTCATTTATTTCTGACCATTTTATATTCTTACTGTGAAAATTAAATTTTCCATATCCTTCCCAAAGTTTTGTGCTTTTATTAATTCTGCGATCACTTGCTTTGGAATGGACTATCAATTCTATGACAGTGTGGTCTGAAATTCCCGTGTTATACACTATTATTTCTTCAAAATAATTCACCTCATTCACAAATACTAGATCTAGGACATTTTCCTTTCTTGTTGGAATGTGGTTTATTTGGTGCATATTATGTTCTAATACCATAATTTGAAGCTTTTCAAATTGCCTTTTATCTTCTGGGGTACTATTACTCTCTTTTTTATATGTATACATCCAACCACTTTCTTCTATCCGTTCTTTCCAATCCACGAAAGGAAAGTTAAAATCTCCGGATAGGAGTATATTCCAGTCTTTATGGTTTCTACATATATCATCTATTTTTTCTATTATTATGTCAAACTCCTTAGTATTTGGGGGTCTGTAAACTAAAATATTCACTAGTTTTTTTTAAATTCAAATTCAACAGCAATCAATTCACATTCTGTGTTGCTGTATTTTTCACAGACTTTTCCTTGATTTATGTCTCTTCCATATATTGAGGTTCCCCTTGATTCCTATTTTTTCTGTCTGATCTATAAGTTTGGAAACCTTTTATCTGGTCATCACTGCCAGACTCTTGGGAATACCATGTTTCACTTATATTTAATATATCTATTTTTTCAATTTGGGTTAGTTCTTCTAAGAACTCTATTTTCCTTTTAGAGTTACTCGTGACTAAAACCTGTGCATTCATCACTATTATGGTTTGTGTTTCATCCCCATTATTTAATATTGGTAATAATATGGATTCTCCCGGAATTCTGACATTAAAAATCCAACTTTTCTATTATATATGCTCTCTCGCCTTCATATTTTGTGTGTATACCTGCAATTATCTCCATATCTACACCAACCACTGGCATTATGGATGCATTCTTTGTGGTTGGGCTCTAAATGTGCATATTTGGGTGGAAAGGTCTCATATCTTGGGGCTTTTGGTTCATAGCGCGGTATATACACGGCCTGCATTTTTTAATCGTTTTTTTTTTTTTTTCATTTTTCCTTTCATTTTTCTTTTCAGTTTGCTGAGTTTTCTAACTTTCATTCATGGTTGCAGGATGCATATATCGACATTTTTTGTTGAAACTGCATCCTTTTCCTTCTTTTAGGTTTTTGCATATTTTTGGATGGAGATCTCTGCATTCGTCTCCATATCCGTCTAAATATGCACAATTACCATATATTTCATAATTATGGC
>NC_090741.1:94637255-94642255 GCF_036898095.1 Palaemon carinicauda | reverse complement strand
GGAGAGAGAGAGAGAGAGAAATATTCAGATAAATTTTCCAGTCCAACACTTTACATTCAAACTCTATTAAATTCCTTTCTTCCAGTCTGTTAATAGACAGAACTTCCCCTCCTTGTCTTTTTTGCAACTAGGTGAGCACAGCCCCCAAAGTATAATCCTTTATCTCCAACTTCAATTTGAGAAATAAAAAAGAGAAAACCAGACAGCAGCAGATACTTCAGCTTAATCTCCCTCAACCGGGTTTTAACCGGTTTTGGAGTTAGAAGGAACTTTTAGGACCTCTTTCCTCTTACAATGGAAGGATACAAGGATGCTTTAGGACATTTCTTCTTCCATTTATGGAGAGGATTTACCTTTATCTTATTATGAAATGAGTCTGCTAGATCCATTAAAAATCACATAATTTCTCCTTCCCTGAAATGGTGGTATTAACGGTATGAAATGATGGTAATATTGTTTATGCGTTCCTTGTTATTGAATACAATAGATAATTCAAAATGACGACAACAGCTATTCTCCGCAATGTCAGGTATAAAAATTACAATAAAAATTCTGTGAAACATATTGCATAAAATTGCATAATAAGCTATCCTTTCTATAGATGAAATATATTGCATAAATCTACATTTTTTTGTAATCCTATCCAATAGATAAAATAAAAAAAATGTGTATAATGTAAGAGTTATATGGATTTTAAAGCAATGGATAATATGAATCACATAAAACGAAGGTAATATGCTTTCCTACGCGATGGATGAAAATGAATTGCACAAAAACTTGTATTCAATTCGTGCAAAGGTAAAACAATAGCGTCAAATGGCAATACTGGGATTTCCTTAAGCAAAAGAATAGGATAATTAATTATAAAAAGAATATTCATTTGATTTCTGTGTGATGTACGAAACCAATATACAGAGAAGGGAGGTATTATACTCTCCTTTAGCAATAGAGATCCGGCCAAACTAAATAAATTATATTCTGGTAATGGAATTTGACTTTATAATTATTTTTTTCTATTTATAATGATATTTCATTTCAGAAGATTTCATGATATCCTGTTTTATTTAAAACTGAAAATTGAATTTCTATGAGAAATAAAAAAAACAGTGGGAAAAAAATGATTTGGCTACCCAATGGGCTCATTGACTAATAATACTTAATGAATTAAACGGTAAAAAGGCCACAAAAATCAATGTTAATTACTTCTGCTAATGACCAGTACAAATAATCAAAATTTTAAATCCAGTTCCATAGTTTTCTCTCCTAAGACGATATTATACCTTTCGACAAATCTGAATTATACGAGATCATTAACAAGATAACCTTACAGAAACCCAATATTCCGTATAAATATGACGCTTCCGTATGTAAAAATTTGTGGCGATTTTATAGCTAAGACGAATGAATGAGGTCTACAACGATTTTTTCATTTTTTTATTTTGTAGCTTGATAAATATGAATGTAAATTCAATATATTTACATGCATATAAATACACATAACTTTACATACAAAAACGTAATTATATATACATACATATATAAATTTGTATATATATATATATATATATATATATATATATATATATATATATATATATATATATGTAAATATACATATATACATATATATATATATATATATATATATATATATATATATATATATATAAATATATATAAATATATATATATATATATATATATATATATATATATATATATATATACATATATATATATAAATATACATATATATATATATATATATATATATATATATATATATATATATATATATATATATATATATATATATATATATATACAGTATATATATATATATATATATATATATATATATATATATATATATATATATACAGTATATATATATATATATATATATATATATATATATATATATATATATGTGTGTGTGTGTGTGTGTGTGTGCGTGTGTGTGTGTATCTATCTATCTATCTATCTATCTATCTATATATATATATATATATATATATATATATATATATATATTTATATATATTTATTTATATATATATATATATATATATATATATATATATATATATATATATATATATATATATATGGAGGGATAAAAATCTTGACATTGAAAGTATGAAAACTCGATAGAGATGAAAAAATTTATTAGAGTGAGCATATTCATCATATAGGCATTAGTACCATCTCCACCTACACTTCATTATGAATCCATTCACATTTGTTACTCAAGCAATCTGTCTTATAGTTTCATTTCTAATCCTCTTTTCATATTTAACTCTTAACATTCTTCTGAGGCTTTTGTTCTCAAATCTACAAAATATGTTGGATATTGTTTCATTACTATAACTTGACTTACATCCATACTGTAACACCGATCTCACTAAACTGATATGAGTATATCCTTATTTTTATATTTAATTTCAGGTGATTTAATTTCCGAACTTTAATTAACCTAGCCATTGCCTGGTATGCTTTTTTTCAATCTTTCACTAAACTCCAATTTTAAAGATCCTGTTCCTAAAAATCTAAATGATGCTACATCATTAATCCTTTCTTCTTCCAATGATACTTCATCTTCCATTGCATAATTCGTTTTCATCCTCTGTCTTTCATCTATTTATCTTCAGCCAAACCTCCTCTGATATTCCATGCATACTGGTAAGCAAGCATTGCAAATCTTTTGATGTTCTGCTGATAGGGACGACATAATTAGCATAGTCTAGGTCAACTAATATCCTATTATCAATCCAGTCAATTAATTCTCCACCATCCCCAACGAGTTGTTCTATCTATTATAAAATCCATTATAAGGATAAACAAAAGAGGTGACAATACATTCCCTTGGAGTACTCCGCTATTCAATGGACATTCCTTTGGTAGGAATCCACTAACATTTACTTCACTCTTGCTATACTCATGAATAGACTTTATCAAATTTACATATTCAAGAAGAACTACATAATAATGCATGACTTTGCAATACAATTAGCCGATACACACTATCAAAGACTTTTTAACACACACACACACACATGCACACACACACACACACACACACACATATATATATATATATATATATATATATATATATATATATATATATATATATATATATATATATATATATATATATATATATATATATATATATATATAGGTGAACAAACACTTCGATCTAGAAGGAAACATAAGTTACTGTTAACGAAAACTCTAATATTACCAACAAATCACTTCCTACTGGTGCTAATTAGATGTCGACTAACAAAAAAATCTATGATCTGGTGGGTATTAAAATTAGTCATCAAATCTACCTCAACTTGTACCAGAAGCTGATTATCACCACCACCACCTACTTTCATCTGTAACTGCCATTTTGTCTAGAGGTTTTCACTGAGTATCTCGAGATTAGCTGATCAAAGTTTGAAAATGTTTGTCAAAACCGTTCACGGAGCTATTGGAGACCACTAGATATTCAGCAGGGTTACTATGATAGAGATAATTAAACCTTTACCGGTACCCATAAATATACGATGTCTTTCATCAAATATTTACAATAAACTTTGCCTATTCCTAAGGTAATATACGTAGGCATATGCAATCTGTTTGATGAGGATAATATCCACTGAAATTTATACAAATAACCCCTCTTGGTGAAGAACAATTCATCAGTTAACAAAAATTATTGATGAGTCTATTAGATACTGAATAAACGACGTGGACAAACAAAACAATGACCAGACGTTTTTAATTAGACAATTAGTACAAGAGTTTCCATGACAGTTTGTTAAAATTAAGAACAAAATTAATAGAAAATCATGAAATTTTATGGAGGGCTTCAGGAAAAGAAAAAAAAGAAGAAAAAAACAAGTTGGTCAAAATTTACAACCATTCAGGGATTGCCAAATTAAATGCTGGAAAAAGTGCCCCTAAAACCTTATGGACAATAGCCATTTACAAATATTCAAAGAATGAAAAACATAGGAAATAAGACATTCTAGTATTAATATTACGATTGGAAAGGAGATTTGACAACTAGGAAATTAAGAGTTAATTTCGGTGAAACGTTTTACAATATAATAATTTTCCAAACAAAAATTTCCATTCCGAATACTCTATAAAAATAAAAATATTAGCATTACTGAATTAAAAGAAACAACCTAAATCCAATATGATTTTCCCCTGCAAGAGAAGGGGATTATTTGAAAATATTCTACTTGTAAACTGTATAAATCAAAAACCTGATTACCCGATTACCTATGACATTAAGAGGTAACTTCTTTGAAATGTTTCACATGATAATTTTTGAGATACAGAATCCTTGTTAAAATACACTGCAAAAAATGAGATATCAACATCGCTAAAGTAAAAAAAAAAAAAAAAAAAATAAGATTTTCCCAAGCCAGAGAAAGGGATTATTTGAAAAGATTCTACTTCTGATCTGCAAAAACTCCAAAGACCTGGTTACCTAATTTTTGAAAACGGAAAGATTGTTGTCACCGAAAAAAAACATAAACCCCCCCCCCCCCCAAAAAAAAAAATATAATTTGCACTAACAAGAAAACCGGCAAAGATTCCACGCATATAATCACATAATCTGCAAAGACTTGATTAAAAGAGATCGGGTCTCATCACACCCGGATTTTCATCCTTGAAAAAAAAGTAAAAATGGAAATAAAAGTTTATTCCTGGAAGATTTTCTCACTCAAGTTGCAAGTAGATAAAAAGGGATATTCCTTCATTTAAGAGATTCCGGAGACAGATTCGAATTGATTCCACGACCAAAGTGTTGGGTTACGTATTTCGTGATCATCTGTCTGTCTGTCTGTTTTCAATAAACTCTAGTTGTTTTAAAACTTTCGATTTTACCATATCCATGCTCTCTTTGCTTTGTTAAATGTTTCATTATTTACAGGGTTTAATTTATTGTCTCTCTCTCTCTCTCTCTCTCTCTCTCTCTCTCTCTCTCTCTCTCT
>NC_090741.1:94622255-94632255 GCF_036898095.1 Palaemon carinicauda | reverse complement strand
GTTCTCCATGCTATCTCTCTTTCTTTTAGCTAGCAGGCTAGACAAGCTAGCATTAGCTAGCTATGCCGACGACATACTGGCTGTACTACAGTATAGGTTTAGACAGGTAGTTAGTATTTCTGCAGTATAGGATATACTGTAAATAGAAATCTTCTGTATATTTTATGCCTGTAGTTTTTTTTCCAATATATGTGAAAATCCTACCCAAATATTTGTAGAACCCAATCTCATATTGAAAGAATTTAATTCTTCAATATTCTGATTGGAAATCAGTCTTCATATTACCCTGCAATATTAAAATTTTAAGGACTGGAGTTACACTCCTAACCCTTAAAGGGCAGAGCTCTTATCCTTGAGTCTCCATGATTAGGAAACTCTGTGTTTTAATTTTGTAAGGGGGGTCACAGCAAATAAGTTGGGTGGGATATATACAAATATATTTCTTTCCTTTCCCCAGTCCAGTTGGCATCATGCCAGCTGGACCGTTCAGTCAGTTGCTTTCCAGAAAGGCAACACTTTGGCTGGATCATACTATATATAATTATACAGTAACCAGTATATTGCAATATAGTGCATACTGCAAGTAGAAAACTACAGTATGATTATACAGTAACTATTTCTAGCATATCTTGGGTATCCTCATGTGATTTTATGCTGCAGCTGCTCTTACATTGAAGGAATAGTGTTTCTTCGTTAAGCTGATTGAGAAATCAGTCTTCCATACCCCACAGTATTTAGTATGAAAGGGACAGTGAAGTATACACTTCCCAATCCCTAGGGGTTAGAAAACCCCTTTTTCAGTTGGAATTCCTTTGAAAAAGAAAATCCTATCCCTTAATACTGAGGGGAGGTACCAGCATTTGCTTGCAAGGGATACATAAGTATGCGTCTCCTACTATCCCTTTATAACTTGCTATCCTAAGCTATTCTGTTAAGATATGACTTTTGATTTGTTGGTTATCAATGAGATAATCAATCGTATACTCATTTTGTTTTCCTTTCTTTCCAGTGGGAACGCCAGATGTCATGTGTTGCAGTCTTCTGCAAAACTAAAAATAAGTGTTTTTACGGAAATAATGCATGCAGGTTTCATGCCCCTGCAATATTATTTCCAAACACCTGCAGTATTGGAACCCGCAGGCCTGCAAAGTATGTTGGGCCCTTTTGTCCGAAGGTTTCAAGAATCCCAAGTCGGTGGAGACTAGGGATGCAGCTCGTTTCAAACTACGCAACTGGGTGAGAGGCTTTCAGAAAATCTCTCCGGGACCTTACCTGCCTAATGACAAGATGCGTAGGTTACTATTTCCAACAGCCAGTAAGGAAATAGTGGTACCCCAGACACGAGGTACATTTCCCGATGGCCAGATAACCTTCGGGAAGGAGGGCAAAAAGCGCCCACGAGAAGAAGGGGAGAATGTCGGGTTGGAATTGTCTCTCTCCCAACAGGCTCATGAGCCAACGACATCAATATCTCCGCCTTCTATCCCTCTTTTAGATGGAATGAACCAGTTAATGGCCCAAGTCAAAAATCTAGTAGAAAATATGTGCAAACAGAGCACAAAGCAGGAAGCGAAATACAAGGTAGAGCTTGGTAAAGCTCCACTTGTCGTTCCCAAAGGGTCGTACAAAAGACTCGTAGATCAAGACCTTCTGACATGCTCCACAACCAATCCCTGGAGGTTTGCGGAGCTAATGCCGATTTTAAACGGCAAACTCTACATCTCGGAGAAGATGGGGGCTGTTCCTTTGGACAAAATCCAGTTCTGGCCAAGCTTTGACGCTTTCCCGAACTGTTTCATTAGACTGAAGGATGAACCAACATCAGAAAAAGGAACGGAATCAAAGGAGGTTATGATTCTCGAAAATGATAAAGCACAGGCTATCCTATCAAGCAGCATAGAAAAGGCGTGTTACTCGGTGTCGAAGGTATCCACACCGGGTAACAAGCACTCTTCCTTTCTTGCTCCTGTTTCAGTTTCATTCCCCTTTATGGAGAAGGCTTTCAAATATGTCACTGATGCAATAGAGACAGGTAAACCGTGTCCTACACTCAAGGAGTGCGAGCCTCTGTCACTAGCATTTCCCAGACAGGAGAAGAACTGGAAGGAGGCCCATTTCACCTTTTCAGTAGGAAGACTTGAGGCGGATGTCACCAGTCGACAATTTAAGGAAAATCATCCAAAATTATCTGAGTTTCTCTTACAGGATGAACAAGAAACAAAGGAGAGGCTTGCAGCCTCCTTATCTCTACAGAACTACATAGAGTTCTGTTCGGCTCATCAAGATACCCCAGACATGCTTAAGGTCCTAGCCAGAATACATATGGCTACTTTAGTAAAAGACCCTTATGCTTTTATAAAGGCTAAGAGAACATGTAGGGATTTTGTGTTAGCTAACGCAGCAGGGAAACACGATACAAGAAAGCTAATATCTTCCAACATCTGGGGTAGAGACCTCTTTTCAGACGAGGTAGTCAAGGAAATGATTAAGAACGCCTTCACAGAAAAAGTAGGACTTCTCCAAAAGTGGGGCATCCTTTCAAAAAGAGAATCTTCGAAGGTTGTGGGTCCCCACCCTAAAAGAAAGATGGAGAGGTCTGGACGTCCAATTCGAGCGGTTCAACAATGATCCACAGTTGTAGTGACCGAGATGTCACAGACAGATTGTCGAAAAGAGATTCCTACTGATCAGTCGAAGCATAAAAATGCTTCTAGTAGGTGGGAGATTCCTTTAGGATCGCTGGACCTTCGATCCTTGGGTCCACGGCCTAATCAAGATGGGACAAAGATGAGAGGTGGAGATATCTCTACCACCATTTCCTCTACTCCTCCGATTATCCAAAACCCTCCTGGAGGAGTTTACCTGAGAGCTCTAGAGCATACAGGTGGTAAGGAAACTTTAGTCTGCCGAGTTCCAGGGAAGGCTGTTGTGTTTACGGGAAGGACTCAAGAAAATTCAGAGTCATTCAGGACTTATCGCCACTCAACAAGTCCAAAAAAAAAAAAAAACAACGAGTCCAGGAGGTTTATCCTCCTGAACATAAGGACCGCGCTGCAAAATGTTACCTATTGTCTTACCAGACATGAAAGTTGTCTATCGGCAGCTTCCAGTCAATCACGCTTCCCCCTCCTATCTAGGATCCAGGTTACACAAAGTAACGCACTTCCTAGGAAAGATACTCGTCAGACTAGACAGAGTCCTAACTGCCTTCATAAAATTGGCAGACACAGTCATGCAATGTTTAAGCCTAAGAAAGGTTCAGGCAACAATGTTCGTGGACAAGAGGCTGGAGTGGGGAGCACCCAAGGTGGCTGGTCTATTAACATCCGAAGAAATGATCCGGTCCCCGGAACATCGTGGATGAAAGCAAGCATCAAACGCTCGAAGAGGCCTAAAAAGACCGATGGCGGTCCTTCCTTAATCGCTTCCCTAACAAAGGTCAAAGCCCGAGAATCCCAAGACCATGTTGGTCCAGTCATTAGTAGGGAAACTCTCCAAGCAGATCAGATTGCCTAGAGCTGATCTGGGACTCCGAAGCGATAACGAGACGCTGCAATCGACGATGCTAAGAAACGTCTCATACAGTTTAAGTGTAGTTAGCCATCCCTTACCTAAAGGGATAGCACGTGTCAGCAGTTCACATACAACCAATCCGCAATGTAACAGTGGATACTCTACTCAGGCTCAGGCCGATAGAGTTAGAATGGTCCACGGATGCAGACCTATTCTCTCCCAGATGGGAACAAGTTCCCGAACTGCAATCCGACATCTTCATTATGAGCGCTGTCAAGGAACTACCTTGATATGTAGCCCTATACGAGGATCCTCTAATTTAAAGGATAAACATCATGTCTCTGAAATGGAAGAGATACACTTAGGATTTCCAGTTCATCCCATACAATCATCAGCTGAGAGTCCTCAACATGCTGAGATCGTTTCAGGCGGGAATAGCTCTGTTGGCTCCCAGATAGCCCAAGAACAATCTATCCTCCTTGAGGGAGGAACAGAGTCTGAGGCTGTCCTTTACCCTGAACCCGGGACAACCCCAGAAGGTTCAGAGATTAATTGATTTCATTGCATGATTTTCTTGCCCTAGCGGTTAAGAAAAGATTTGGGATCTCAAAAGGCAATATAGAATTCTTAGAGGAATACGAGTCTAAGTCAACTAGAAGACAATATGAGTCATCATGGAAAAAGGGGGTTGCTTTCGTAAAAACAAAAGGACCGAGAGAGATTTCAATGAACTTCTGCATGTCCTTCTTTATCCATCTTCATAACCAAGGTTTGGCGGCCAACACGATAACTACGTGCAAGTCAGCCTTGACTAGACCTATTCTATATGCCTTTCAAGTAGACTTGGCGAATGAGATCTTTAATAAGATCCCGAGGGCATGTGCGAGGCTTAGGCCTGCTGCACCACCAAAGCCCATCTCTTGGTCTTTGGACAAGGTCCTACATTATGCCTCATCCTTGAACAATGCAGATTGTTCGCTTAAGGATCTAACCCAAAAGGTTATTTTTCTATTTGCTATAGCCTCAGGGGCTAGAGTTAGTGAAATAGTGGCCCTTTCTAGTGCCACATTCAGTTCTCAGAAAAAGGAGAACTGAATCTCTTCCGTGATCCATCCTTTCTCGCTAAGAATGAGCTACCCACTAAAAGGTGGGGTCCCTGGAGAATCTACCTTTTGAAGGAAGATGTCTCTCTATGTCCGGTAGAGTGTCTAAAGGTCTATCTTTGTAGAACTTCAGACTTCAGGGGAGGACAGCTCTTTAAAGGAGAAACCTCTGGATCAAACATATCCCTAAAGCAACTAAAGGTGAAGCTCACCTACTTTATTAGTAGAGCGGATCCTGACAGTACTCCCGCAGGTCATGATCCGAGAAAGATTGCTTCTTCACTGAACTTATTTTTGTATATGAACTTTGAGGGTTTTCGTTCATACACTGGATGGAAATCATCCAGAGTGTTTTACAAACACTATGAGAAACAGGTAAATGAACTGAAACACTATGTAGTGGCGGCAGGGAGTGTATTAAAACCTGCCCCCTAATTACTGTTTTAGACAGTCAATGGTTTGGACTTCAAATGTCCTCGCACATATACTGGGTGAGAATCATCCACGGTGTTCTACAAACACTATGCTAAGCAAGTCCATGATCTGAAGCAGTATGTGGTGACGTCGGGTAGAGTACTTAACCCGCCGTCTAATTCTACAATGAACAGCTAATGGACTGGGACTGTCAAATAAAGGGAGAAAAGGTCATCCCTCTTAGGGTGTGACCTCCTTTGATCAAGTGTTACCATGGTGACACTAGCTCTGTTCAAAATCCCAGGTGTGGAATTATACACATAGCACTAATGCCGGTGTACGTAGTACACAGTGCCGATAAAAGTAACCAGTAGAGGAGTTATGAAGAGAATTTGTTTTATAATTGTCTTCAATCTGAGAGTAGCATTTATCATTTCTTGCTTTCCAAGAAAGAAATATAATCTCTGTACTGGTTACATATATAGTTCCGTTATCATGCTACATTCGTTTCACTTACTAATATACGCCTATAAAATGTAATTGCGTCCTAACTCTCCCGACAATTGCAGAGTATGTACTTTAATATATTTGTATGCTCACAAACAATGGATTTAAGAAACACTGTTAAGTATTTGGTAATTTTCACAAACTACGAGACGGTTTGTTCATCTGGTGATTTCTTATGTTTGTCCATACAATATATGCTTACCTTGAGACCCCCCTTTCTACCGTCTAGAATGACTCTTCTCTGTAGGGGGCAGGAAGCACTAACATCGGAGATGATTAGTGATAATGACGGAATACGGTAACGTCATTTGTCTTGATTGATCCAAATGATCATAGAAAGGTTGTCCCAAGGTTAAGGCACTGATGATATCCACAGATACATTATTGCTCTGGTATACTTCCATCAGGACGACCTGGCTTGAGCCCAAAAAACGGATCTTGAGCGAAGCGAGAAATCTATTTTTGGGTGAGATCGCCATGTCGTCCTGATGGACCCACCCTTCTGGGCACCACGCTCAATGCTACTAGGAATTTCCGCCATCCTGGGAATGGCGCTGGGGTGGTGGTCAATAGTAGTATGGGAACGGGGGTTACCTTGTTACGGCCCCCTTCTATTCTTTTGCCACGTCCCCCTCGAAGCGTTAACGCTATTTGGGATGGAGATTGCTATGTGACGTGTCAAGAATGCGTCCTCTGATATTGTGCGATAACCTTGAGAAAATTTTAAGGATATTCGCTCCAGGAGTTAGAATTCTGGAACCTGAAGGTTAATTCTCTGGGAATATCACTGTATTATATAATATATCCTTTTGAAGCTACCTTAGGAACTTCCATCAGGACGACATGGCGATCTCACCCAAAAATAGATTTTTTGCTTTGCTCAAAATCCATTATATATATATATATATATATATATATATATATATATATATATATATATATATATATATATACATACATACATATATATATATATATATATATATATATATATATATATATATATATATATATATATATATATATATATACATATATATATATATATATATATATATATATATATGTGTGTGTATATATATATATATATATATATATATATATATATATATATATATATATATATATATATATATATATATATATATGTATGTATGTATGTATGTATATATATATATATATATATATATATATATATATATATATATATATATATATATATATATATACATATATATATATAAACGCACTACATTAACTATATCATTTTATATCTAGATCTTATCTTTTATTTCGGTTCTAAAAAGGGAAAATATTTTTCCAAAATGTGTTTTTTATTTTGTATATTTACCTTATGACTACTACTTTTAATGCTGATATATCTACAACAACTATTGCCAGCCACACTTATAATGATTTTATTACTACTACTTTTACTGATATCAATAATAATTATAATACTACTATATTTACTATCTCCACAAATGAAATGGATGAAATTACTCTCTCTCTCTCTCTCTCTCTCTCTCTCTCTCTCTCTCTCTCTCTCTCTCTCTCTCTCTCTCTCTCTCATTGCCTAGTATGTACTGTATAACAGTAACTAATATAATTGCCTAAATAAATTAAGATGTTATTGAAATTCCATTATCTTAAAAACAAGAGAAATATTTAATAACAATTGTGTATAGAAACTCATTAATAGCAAAAGAAAAAAAAATACAAAACAAGGAATCGTAATACAATAAAAACCAATTACTTGAAATATATTTTCCGCTCTCTCCTTGTTTCATAAAAAAAAACATAGATTTGACCATAATTTATATTTTTTTTTCCTACGTTTTATTAAGTACCATTTTCCATAAAAATTCATGACAGATGTGCGAAGAATTAGATCGCGAGATAAGGCGAAGGATGGTATGGAGAGAAGAGGATTGGTGGAAAACGATGTATTTGATAGAAGGAATTGGAGAGACGGAGCATCAGGCATCCGACCCCTTAATATAGGGATAACAGTGGGGAGGAAGAAGAAGAAGAAGAAGAAGAAAAAGAAGAAGTAGCTACCTAATTAAAAGGATTCCATAAGAAAGTGTCTAAATCTTTAACAACAATAAAGATATGATAACATTCACCAACGAATGCGTTGAAATCAATAATTGTATGAGGAAAGACGTATATTCACAAGAAAAAGTGACCCTTTTGAAGGAAATCTTTGTGGACAGTAAACTATTCAAAATCTTTTTACGATATTCATAAAAGAAATTTTGCAACCAATTGTATTCTCAATAACAAGAGATAAAGGGACTGAATAACACTTTTCATAAAACCGAATAAGAATTCTGAAAACAAATAATAGAATAAAAAAAAATGTAACATAATGGGTGCTATGTAATATTTTTATAAAAACAAGAAGTAGGAAAACAATATTGATTTTTATCTTTGTTTACAAAAAAAAAAAAAAACACATCGTTAAACAACAAAGGGTAATGATGAAATACTGAAAAGATTCCTGTTTATATTTTTCTTGAAATAAAATACGTAAAGTTAACGATATTTTTTGAGGGTACAAATGTATTTTTTGTTTCCTTGTAACATTAGTATGATCTAGGTATATAACTATTCGTATTTACAAATATATTTTTACGAAAATTGATTTAATTCTTTTAGAATATATATTAAACGATTCTCGAAGATTGTATGTGTAAAAAAAAAAAGAATGAGCATAGATTTAAAAACAACATGACCTAAAATTTTCAAGCATATATAGGCATGCTAATTAAAGAACTTTCTGCAGCATCTAAAGGATGTATATAGTTTTTTGAGGAAACTTAGCTATTACTAACTTACGACTTTATTTAGAGCTGATGAAAACTTCCCGGTTAATTATTGCCTTTACGACAGGCTGATGTTATCATTCGAGATTATGATGAAACCATCCTTGTGTTTGATATGTAAATTGATGATTCTATGATAAGTGCTACCAGAGTAAAACGAAGGCCCCAATCCAGCATCAGATTAAAATTTGAAACTCCAATGCTGTATCAGGTCAGAAATGAAAGCACCAATCTAGTGTTAGGTCAGAAAAGAATGCTCCAATCTAGTATCAGGTCAAAAATTGAAGCAATAATCCAGTATCGGGTCATACATGAAAGCATTAATCCAGTATATGACCCGAAAGGAAAGAACCATCCCAGTATCAAGTTGGAAATGAAAGCACCAATCCAGTATCAAGTCAGATATGAAAGCACCAATCCGGTACCAGGTCAAAAATGAAAGAATCATCCCAGTATCAAGTCAGAAATAAAAGCAGCAATCCAGTATCAGATCAGAAATGAAAGAACCAATCCAGTATCAGATCAGAAATTAAGGCACTAATCCAGTACCAGGTCATAAATGAAAGCACCAATACAGTATCAGACCAGAAATAAAAGGACCAAACGAGTATCAGGTCAGGAATGAAGGTACCATCTCGGTATTAGGTAAAAAAATAAAGCACCAATCCAGTATCTGATCAGAAATAAAGGCACTATCCCAGTATCAGATCAGAAATAAAAACACCAATCGAGTATCAGATCTTAAATGAAGGCACCATATCAGTATCAGATCAGAAATGAGAAAAAAAAATTCAGTATCAGGTCAGGAATGAAAGAACCAATCCAGTATCAGATCAGAAATAAAGGCACCATCCCAATATCAGGTAAAAATTGAAAGCACCATCCAATTATCAGATCAGAAATGAAGGCACCATCTCAGTATCAGGTCAGAGATGAAAGCACCTATCCAGTATCAGATAAAAAATAAAGGCACATTTCCAACATCAGGTAAAAAATAAAAGCACCAATCCAGTATCAGGTAAGAAATGAAATTATCAATTCAGTATCAGCTCAGAAATGAAAGTACCCATACAGTATTAGGCTAGAACAGAAAACACTATCCCGATATCAAGTCCGAAATTGAAGAACCAATCAAGTAACAGGTCATAAAGGAAAGCACCAATCAAGTATCAGGGCAAAAATTAAATCACCAATCAAGTATGAAATCCAAAATGAAAGCACCAATCAATTATCAGGTTAGAAATGAGAGCACTAATCCAGTATCTGGTCAGAAATGAAAGCACCAATCAAGTGTCAGATCAGAAATGAAAGCACCAATCCAGTACCAGGACAGAAATGAAATCACCAATCCAGTACCAGGTCAGAAATTAAAACTCCAATCCAGTATCAGGTAAGAAATGAAAACAAAAATCCGATATCAGGGAAGAAAAGGAAGCACTAATCCACGATCAGGTCAGAAATGAAAGCACCAATCCTGTATCAGGTTAGAAATGAAAGCACCAATCCATTATCAGGTTAGAAATGAAAGCACCAATCCTGTATCAAGCCAGAAATCAAAGCACCAATCCAGTATCAGGTTCATAAAGGAAAGCACTAATGAAGTATCCGGGCAAAAATGAAAGCACCAATCTA
>NC_090741.1:94617255-94619755 GCF_036898095.1 Palaemon carinicauda | reverse complement strand
TATATATATATATATATATATATATATATATATATATATATATATATATATGACCTCATCCACATATGACACTCAACCTCTCTTATAGTTTCATTTCTAATCCTGTCCTTCCATTGAACTCCTAAAATTCTTCTCAGGCCTTTCTTCTTGAATTTACAAAATCTGTTGGATATTATTTCTTTGTCATACCATGATTCATGTCCATATTGTAACATCGATCTCAATAAAATGATATAAGAGTATATCGTGATTTTGATATGTCATTCCAGCTGATTCGATTTCCAAATTTTACTTTATGTGGCAATTGCATTATTTTCTTATTTCAATTTTCATCAAACTCCAATTCTTAAGATCCAGTATTAGATACCATGGTTATTAAAATCCTTTCTCCTTCCAATGATATTTTCCCTCTTCCATTGCATATTCCGTTCCCATAAACTCTGTTTTTCATCTATTTATCTGGAACCCACCTTCCTCTGATATTTCATACATTCTGGTAAGCAAGCATTGTGGTGTTTTGCTGATAAAGACAGCGTCCACAGCATACTCTTTGTCAACTGATATCATCCCTTTTATCAATCCAGTCCGATCCTTCTTCACCATCCCCAATTATTTATTTTTTATATATCAAATTCCATGAGTAGGATAAACCACATAGGTGAGAACCCATTCCCTTGGAGTGGTCCGATGTTCACTGGAAATTCATTTAGTAGGAATCCACTAACATTAATTTTGCATTTGCCATGCTTATGAATAAACTTAATCCAATCTACATGCCTAAGAGAAATTCTATTATAACGCAGTATTCTCTACTAACTTGCCCGGGCCACAATATGAAAGGCTTTTTCACAGTCCACAAATGGTATCAAAATTGGATTGCTATATTCTACAAATGGCTGTACGACATGTAATAAAATGAAAATTTGGTCAGTGAAATTTCTACCTTTTTCTAAATCTATCGTGACCACATCTCAGTTTTTTACCAATCTTTCTCTTTAGAATAAGCATACCATTTATTTTCATGAGAAATGACGTGAGTGTGATGTCTCTGTAATTATTGTAATCAGTTAAGTCTCCCCAATTAGGAATTTTCATCAACATTCCTAGCTCCCATTCATCAGGTTTAGCCTCTAGAGATTATTAATGAATATACGGACTTAGGACAGACAGTAAGTGTTTCCCCTGGGCACAAGACCAAAATTAAAGGAAGGATAAACATGGGAAGGAGAGCATTTGGTAAACAAACGGAAATTATGAAAATTAAAATGACACTTTCTCTAAAAAGAAAAGTACTTAATAAGATGGTCCCGCCATTATTAACTTATGCATCAGAAAACTGAAGCCTTACTGAAGCCCTAGTACATAAGCTAGTTACAACTCAAAAGAGGAATTGAAAGAATAATGATGAGAATAAGAGACACAAAAAGAGTAACATGGACACGAGAGCAAACTAAAGTAGAAGATATTCTAACAACATGTAAGATAGGATATATTATGAGAATGACATACAATATATTGAAAGAATGGATCCTTGAGATTGTAAAAGAAACAGGGAAGGGAAGAGAAGACGATAGATTCAAAGATTAAGAAAGTTTGCAGGTGTGGACTGGCACAGAAAGAACAAAAACCGACTGGAGTAGACTAGTAACGGCTGATAATGATGATGATGATGATTTTATATATATACAGTATATATATATATATATATATATATATATATATATATATATATATATATATATATATATATATATATATATATATATATATATAGTTATATATAGTTATATATAGACGCACAAACATAAATATATATATATATATATATATATATATATATATATATATATATATATATATATATATATATATATATATATATATATAAATATATATATATATATATATATATATATATATATATATATATACATATATATACATATATATATATATATATATATATATGTATATATATGTATATATATATATAAATATATACACATATATATATATGTATATATATACATATATATATATATATTTATATGTATATATACATATATATACATATATATATATATATATATATATATATATATATATATTTATATATATATATATATATACATTATTTTTTATGTATGTATATATATATATATATATATATATATATATATATATGTATATATATATATGTATATACATTCGAAGCATACACATCAATTTACAAGTAAATAATAATAATAATAATAATAATAATAATAATAATAATAATAATAATAATAATTTGTAGTAGTAGTAGTAGTAGTAGTAGTAGTAGTAGTAGTAGTAGTACCCTTAGTGACTCGTTATTAAGTCGGTACTGAGTAGAAGCCTCATTCAAATCGGGATATATTTGCACTGCATCCATTTTCATGCTCCTTCGTGACCTTCTTGGGTGAAGAGTGGTCTCGGGATGCTGATAAACTGTGTGAATATTCAGTTTTTAATCTTTGAT
>NC_090741.1:94602255-94612255 GCF_036898095.1 Palaemon carinicauda | reverse complement strand
TTAAAAAAAAACTTCTCAGAGGAATAGGTCTTTGAAGGAAACGTCCAAAAATGAAAGGTAAGAGAACGAAATGTTATTGATGGAAAGGTCCGTGAATGAAAAACCACAGAAAAAAAGATCACTAAAGGAATGATCACAAGTGGAAAGGTCACAGGTGGAATGGTCAAAGGTGGAAAGGTCACTTAAAGACAGGCCAACTGTGTAAATGTCACCTAAGGAATGGTCACTGGAGGAAAGCTCCCAGAGGGAAAGGTTTACTGAAGGAAAGATCACGCCAGGAAAGGTCACTGAAGGAAGGCTGCTGAAGAAAAGGTTTCGGGGGGAAATGTCAGTGAAGGCTACATCACAGAGGGAAAGGTTACAAAAGAAAATATCTCTTGAGGAAGAGTCACAAATGGAAAGGTCACTGAAGGAAAAGTTCAGTCACAAACAGGAAGGCCTTTAAAGGGTATGTCACTGAAAGAAAGCCCGCAGAAGGAAAAGTCACAGAAGGAAATATCACACATTGAAATATCACTGAATAAATGTCACAGAGGGAAAGGTCACCGAAAAAAAAAGTCATTGAAAATGTCCCAGAAAATTTATTTCATGCAATGGCATGAATCTAAAGGCACTGGCTTCTCTCCACTTGACTTTATGTAGATACTATAATGGCCACTCTTCTACAGAGTCTTCTCAATAGTCCACCTATTCTTCCTGTCAACCTTGTGAAACCACATACAAAACTTTTTCTTTGTTTAACGACTGGAGCTTTGGACCTGTATTTTTGTCCCATTTTCTTCTTAATATTATCCAATAATTTGCTTCTCTCAAAAGATTTTCAAATGTGAAATTATCTTCCAGCATCTTTTTTTCCTTCAATCTCCTCCACTGATCCATTTCATTCACATGAATTTCAAGATTTTTTCCCGCTCTTTTTTTTTCAATAATTTACTTTTCAACTCTTATTGCATTCCTTATATTACATTTCCCAGATTCTTCTAGAAAGATTGGTCGTTGGTTTCCGTCAATTTCTTTGCAAAGTTACGCTACGGTAACTTTTACGAAGTAAGAAACAATCAAGTGATTGAAATACTATCAATTTATTTAGTATTCGTCTTAGATGCTCATTTGCAAAACCAAGAAAGACTCCCACGAATTTAGCACTAATTTCAAAACTTACTAAATAACTTCGGCTGACATATAACTAAAAAATTCAACTTCCAAAAAAAGTAAAAAAAAAATCAGATCTGATCTTTTAAATGAAATTTTGATTGAATCAGAATTGTTTCTATTTTCATTCGTATGAGCTCTCTGATCCTATTTCTTTTCCTCCCGTAATATAAGTCACATTTTAGTTTCCTTTCTCTTTCAAAGAATTTGATCTTCGGTAAATGCAAGATTTTATTGCCACAATTTAAAAGAAAAATCCGACTGCATTTTTCATTCCATATCTGTGATCCTAATTTTTATGGAAGCTTCTCTTTTTATCTGATGGGTTTGATAATCCTGAGAGAGAGAGACGCGCAATGGCCCCAAACGATATAAAAGAATCCTTCAAAATAAAAAGGAATTTTTAATTGAAACTTCTCCTGTTATTAGATGAATAGGTAATCAGAGAGAGAGAGAGAGAGAGAGAGAGAGAGAGAGAGAGAGAGAGAGAGAGAGAGAGAGAGACCTTCACATGAAATAAAAAAAAAGGAATATGACAGAAGACTTTCCCTTTTCAGTGATTTCTTTTGTGCTGTTTTATTCATTTCGGCATTTTTTGGCGAATTTCATGAAAAGTGTTTGTTTTGTTCTCCATTTATCTTCTCTTTGCGGATCTTGTTTCCCGTTGCAGTTAAATTGAAATCAACTGGATATATTACATTTTTTTTTTTAAATAAGTGAAGGAATATATATCGGAAAACAGGACATGGTGATGATAAACAGGTGGATATGATTGAATTATATAAACAAATAAGAAAATATGTCAATGAATATACAAACAGTTGAATATATATATCACTTGTAATTCATTAGGTTTGGTCGGAGGAAGCCAAATGTCACTGGCAAAACAAATTACACTGAAAAGGTAGTAAGAAAAATAAATATGTAAATGAATATAACTGTATGCATATACTGTAGACGCACACATATAAATAGATGAATATGTATATATATATATATATATATATATATATATATATATATATATATATATATATATATATACATATATATATATATATATATATATATATATATATATATATATATATATATATAGACATACGTATATATATATATATATATATATATATATATATATATATATATATATAGAGAGAGAGAGAGAGAGAGAGAGAGAGAGAGAGAGAGAGAGAGAGAGAGAGAGAGAGAGAGAGAGAGAGAGAGTTTTCAGTTTCCCAATGGCCACTGCAGATTGGTGATGGTGGGAGACTTTAGTCTCAACGCCCCTGAAAAGTACAGCTTTCCTGATTGTGGCGATACATAAACTATTTCACCACGTTAACGTATATATATATATATATATATATATATATATATATATATATATATATATATATATATATATACATATATATATATATATATATATATATATATATATATACAGTATATATATATATATATATATATATATATATATATATATATATATATATATATATATATATATATATATATATATATATATATATATATATATACATGACAGCTTAGGCATGTATGTGTTATTTTGTGATCGTAGAAAAGAAGGAGAATAGAAAGGAATTCCAGATGTGATTTGATTGTATTCCACTTTTGTATTGTTTCATTGTTTTTCCACATTCCTTGAATATTTGCAACAATGCGAATTCACTCAAAGGTCAAATTGCAGAAAGACTACTCTCTGCATATTTCCTTCAGGGGACTTTAAAAATATTCTATTCATTTCGAGAGAAAACTTATAGAAATGTCTTTTTTATACCAAAAATTTAGGTAATTATCAAAGTTAAATCTTTTATTTGGGAATATCAATTTTAACTGTAAATAGTTACAGGATTGATAAATGGGAGCATTTTTATTTGTATATTGCAACATGAATATACTTATGAATATTCTTGGAATTATTGTGGTAAATCCTGAATCCAAGCTTTTGGAAATAGTTTTTTTTTCGAACACACAAGCATACAAACACTGTTTACATTTATAAACACACACACAAACACACAAATACACCATGCTTACTTGACTCAAATCCCTACTACACTATATTTATAGATTTGATGATTGGTGAACCTTGAGATGTTTGTTGTTCATATATATTTGTTTATATCTCTTTTTTAGGGGAAAATACTTTTATAATAATAATAAGAATAATAATAATAATAATAATAATAATAATAATAATAATAATAATAATAATAATAATAATAATAATAATAAAAATAATAATCCTTCATAAAAGTAAGTAACTTTCAAAGAAGGATCTATGCAGTCAAGCCCAGGCTCCATTTAAAACATCAAGAGTCAATAAGACAATTTGGCCATATAAATCTATATAATATTTAACTCTATATTCAAATCAAAGGAAAATCATTTACTAACTACTAACCAATAGTATATCTTATTTCATATTTCTTCTGCATTCGGAGTCCTCTGTCCTCAACGAGCAGCCTAATTCGCTTTAAAAAGTACTATGTAAATAGTAGCTGAAAAGGTTTACCCTTGCCCAACTGGATGCATATTTGAATTTAATTATTTCATATAGATCACTGCATACGTTGGGAAACGTTCTGATGCAATGTTGGGAGAAGCGAGTGCACGTTGAATACATTACTTCCTCAATATTATCTGGCCGTATCGAACTACTTCTAAATGAAGTTGAAAGATACATTTAAGGACTAGGCAGATTTTTTTTTTTTTCTCTCTCTCTCTCTCTCTCTCTCTCTCTCTCTCTCTCTCTCTCTCTCTCTCTCTCTCTCTCTCTCTCTCTCTCTCTCTCTCTCTCTCACTCTTGCTATCGTATGATTGATTTTGGAAAAATATCCATTTAGTTTTCAAAACCTATTTATTTGTTTATGTTTGTGTTGAGAGAGAGAGAGAGAGAGAGAGAGAGAGAGAGAGAGAGAGAGAGAGAGAGAGAGAGAGAGAGAGAGAGATACCATCTACCCTCTTCAATCCTAACAGGGATGAAGAAGGAATGGAAATGGATATTATAATTAAATTGTAAGCATATGAATATGAAAATCATAACCAATCGCATTACAAATGTTTAAACCTGTAAAAGAGATAACGAATCATGAATAAAATAGGATTAAGTTCAGTTTCAATGCAAGCTTAGTGCTTCTTGACTAAAATTAAATAGTTGTAGAAATAATGATAACAATATGCTTCATTGAAAATTAATATTGTCTTATTAGCATTCATCTTGCAGTTGAGCTTCTCGATGGCGCACTTGTTATTTCTTTCTCCAGTAATACATACTACCAATAACCGTATTATGTTGGACATAAGTGACGAGGAACAAAATATATGGAGTAATGTCTACAATTTTGATAAAAATATAAACTCACAAAAGTTAATCGAGTTCGTCTGCTACATGTTATAAGATGGCTCTAGGTTGTTCCTCTTAACATCAGACATGCTGGATGGAAGTAGGCAGAGCTCGTCTATTCATACCGATTGATTGGTTCATCAAATTGACCGCTGGTCACTGATTAATCATCGTGAGCAGACTCCGTACCTGTTCTGTGATGGAATTACTCTCCCAGCGGCAGAGGTACTATCCGGGAGGGGGTCCATCACAGTTAGGTTACCTCTCAACTCCCGGGCATCAAAGCTGTGAGGAGTCTGGGTGTGGGTTGGCCTGGTTGGAGGTTCCAGTGCCGCGTGCTTATTTCGCTAATGCGCTACCTGGGAGGAATTTGGAGTCAGGCAGGCTGTCTTGCTGCTTAGATTGCAGTCTGGAGAGTCCCAACCTCCTGGCTGATTAGTAGAGATACTCACCAGGAAAGTTTCATTCGTAGACAAGCTGCTGGGCCACTAATCGTCGTCATCCTTGTTGATGTTAGCGACCGTTGAGTGTTGTTCCTATGGAGGAAAAACATTTCTTGCATCGCATTAAGGTTTGGCTTCTCTTGCTGGATGAGAAAAGCCTCCAGGATCCTGAGCCTTCTATTGTCCAGGGCACTGCCAAAGATCTTTGTAATTTTAATGATATCCTTATGTAAGATATTTCTATTGTGCACAAGGAGTTTGTTCATCTTAAAGGCTCCCTGTTAAATATGACAGGGCAAGTTTTGGGAAAATCTCATTGTCGTCATTCCATTGTAGTGGCTGGGGCATCTAAGAACTGGGCATTGGTAAGAATAAACGATGCAGGACTTCATCAGACAGTCTTTCACAGGAGGCAATAGGTTATTCTTCAAGATGAGGAATCTTCTTCTTGAAGTCTGGTAGTAGATAAACAGATTGATGTAGGTGTCTCCTTGAAAAGGCATGAAATTGTTACTGATAATGTCCTTCATGGCCTTTTTGTGTCGCTGGTATCATTTTTGGAGTACAGGTTGACTTGAAGTTGTGTTCCTGTGGCAAAGTTCGGTCTCATACCTTTTCTTCATATGATTTTTGACTTGCCACTTGGAGTAATTGATGATCACGAGAACCTGGGTAAACGTATCCAGCTCCTTGTGGGTCTCCATCCAGGAGGAACAATGGGAGAGGGCCCGACGAACGTAAGCTCTGATGGTGGAGATCTTCTACCTAGGGGGACATTTGTTGTCACCATTCAATCAAAGTCCTATGTTTATGGACCTTTTACAGCCAATTGTCTCAAAACTATGCTCAGCAGTCGAGACCAGGAAAGCTAGAACAGGAGGATGGCTGTTGTCCTTATGTTTTAAAATGCATGTAAGGGAATTGCACTCCTCGAAGGTCATATGTAGTATATCAAAGCACTGAGAAGAGTGGGCTTTCACTGTATTGTCATCGATATAGTGGGACATATATGACTTAGCAATCTCTACGTGCCAACCTTTGGTTTTCGACAACACTCATGTAAAAGTAGGCTATATGGTTGGCGATCACAACACCATCCTTTTGTATGTATATGTGACCTCAGTGGGAGTTGAAAGGGGTCTTTTTTAGTATATATCTCCATGAAGGTGAGAAGGGCATGCTCCGGGATGTTAAGAAGGGGAGTTGAAATGCCTCAGTACACTTGGTCCGGGATAAGTTGGATGGTTTCCTCTATAGAGGTATTAGTGAAAATAGATTCTATGTCAAGAGAAGTTATGACTCCTTCACTGTCATGCCCTTTGATGGTTGTCAGTAACACCATTGAAGAGGTTGTCCTGTATTTGTCAAGAACATATGGAGTAAGGAGAGAGTTGAGTCTCCTGGCCAGTTGGTATGTTGGCGTAGAGCACTGTCTTATGATAGGGCAAAAAGGGGGTTACTTGTCTTTTGGGTCATCATATTCGGCTAGAGGAAACCCAGCCCAAAATCACCAGGGATAGGCTGGAAATCGTCATCATTAGAGGTTGATCGATAACTTTTCATGGTGCGGTTAACCTCCCGTTTGATGTCTTCAGTAGAGCTGAATGTCAGACGTTACAATTTTAAGGTTTCGGCCATGTTGGTATCCGCATCTATTGATAGTCCTTGGTGTCAATGAGGATGAAGGGTGCGGTCTTGTAGGCTCTCCATATGGTAACGTCAGCTTAATCCTTGACTTCCTTGGCAGCAATCTACATGTTCTAAGAAACAATACTGCTACTGCACTGTCCACAATCTGTGAGGACCTCTGCTAGCAGGAGGGGGCTGGAGAACTTCAGTAGTAAGGACACCTTTCTCCTGGAGGGTGAGAAAAGAGTCTATCAAAAGTTTAACAAATATCCTCTTCTCCATTTGTCTGCGACCAGATATAAAGTGGTAATTCAAGGTAAGCCTAAAGAACTCTCATCATGATGAATAACTCGGCCTATCATGTTCAAAATATTGGTTATTTTAACCAATGCCGAGACCTTGGATGCCCTGGCCATTATTTTGGAATGAAGACGAAAAGAATTTATAAAGGACTGCCCAGCTTAGTTAAGAAGGGAATCATTAAGATGAACCAACTCATTGTGCAATAAAAAAAATCTCAAACATGAGAATATAATTAAAAATACCAATATCATAGGCAATGCCCTGGATGGCAGAAGTCTCAGGATAATGTGGGCCCTGATCTTACACCAAAGAAAAACCAAACCTTAATACGAAGCAAGAGATGATCCCCCTCCCTCCCTACCGCACGAACACCACCCAATGACTCACTAATATCAACGAGAACAACGACGATCAGCAGACTGGCAGTTTGCCTGAGAGACTGTAACTATCCCGACGAGCATCTCAGTCAACTAGCAAACGGATTGGGACTATCCAGACTGGGAATCTGAATGTTAGCACAAATTGCCTTGGTCTGAGACCAACTTGGACAACGTATTAGCCAATCAGAACGCCGCACTAGGAGCTCCCCCTAGACCAACTCAGACCCAGACTCCTCCCAGCTTCGATGGCCGAGAGTGGAGAGGCAGCTTCACTGTAACGGACTCCCTCCCGGCGAGAGCTTCAGCTAATGGGAGGGCAGCCACGTCGAAGACCAGGTATGGATTCCGCCCATGAGGACCAATCAGTGACCAGTGCTGTATTTGTAGAACTAGCTGATCTGTACCAATAGAGCTAGTTCTGCCCACTTCCATCCATACTCTGCCTTATGATAAGAACAACCTGTCACCATTTCGTAACGCGTAGCAGCCGAACTTGATTACATATTGTGACAGTCTATATTTTTTACTAAAATCATAGAACTTACTCTATTCATGCTTCTCCCCCTAACCATGTCAACATAGCCAAGAAGCTTAACTGCAAGATAAATGCCACTGAGTCAGCAATAGTTTTAAATAAAACATGCTTAAAAGAGGGTCAACAACCAATAAAATAATAATAATAATAATAATAATAATAATAATAATAATAATAATAATAATAATAATAACTAGACTGCAACTGGCTAAATCCAGTGGCGGAGGATTCCCCTGCAAAATAGGTGTGGAAATGCTTTCGTCAATCAGTAAAAGATATTTTGTAATGGTTCATTGGCCTAATGACCCCTTGACTAGATTTTGAGTTATGTTAACAAACTATTCAAAAGCAATTTATCTGTATAATAGCAGGTATATGGACGTAAAACATAGGCAAAAATGACAAATATAGAGAAATTTACCTTTGAACTTGAAGCACTTACAAGGTCATGTGAAGGTCACGGGTTAAATATGACCCCATATTCTGAAAGAGCATGTGCGAATGGGGGGAGGGGGTTGACATCAAATCATCACTTTTAGCCCACGTCACATTTTTTTTCAATGAAATAGCCAAATGACCTTGAAAATGAGGGTCAAGGTTAAATTTGACATTTGATTTGGATGTTTTATGCATAGGTTTGTGGTAGTTTACATGCTATGACCAAAAACCAGTATTTCATGGAAAAATTGCCAAAGTCACGATTTTTGCAATGTCAAAAATAGTTAAAAAACTATATTTAAAGAAAAAAATAATTAAGCAGTCGCTACAAAAGTTAAGCTAACCTTAGATAAATATATAGGGCATCATATGCAACTAAGATAAGGGCTCTGGACCTTCTGGTTTCTGAGATCTCGTGATGATTTAGGACACTTCTTTTTCTTCTTCCATTAATGGCGAGGATTTGTTTATTTTTTTTTTATTATAAAACGAGTCTGCTGGTCACGTTAAGAATGACAGTAATTTCTTCTTCCATGAGATGGCGGTATCAAATGGTATTGAATGATTGTTATATTATTTACCATTCCATATTATTAGGTAAAATAAATAACTCCAAATGGCGGTAATAGCTATTCTGCGCAATGTCATATATGAAAATCACAATAAAGATTTAGTGAAACCAGTTGCATAAAATTGCATAATATGCTATCCTTTCAAAAGAAGAAATATATTGCATGAAATCTTAAAGAATGAAATAATTATAAAAGGACATTTATATGATTTCCGTGGGATGTACGAAAACAATGTACATAAAATGGCGGTAATGTACTTTCACTTAGTAACAGAAATTCGGTCTAAACTAAATAAATTACATTCTGGAAATGAACTTTATAATTATTATTTATTCTTTTTATGAAGATAACTCATTTCAAAAGATTTCTCGATTTCCTGTTTCATTCAAAACTTAAACTGGGATTTATACAAAAACCATTCAAAAATATTGGAAAGGATACACACAAAATGCTTTGGCCACCCAATGGCTCACTTCTCTTAAAGAATTAACCACTAAACAATGCCACAGAAATCTATGTTAATTACTTCTCACTTTTTCCAAAGCCTGATAGATTTTGAAAATATATCTCTCTTGTTTACAGAATCTATTTTTTTGTTTATTTCTGCGTTCAGAGAGAGAGAGAGAGAGAGAGAGAGAGAGAGAGAGAGAGAGAGAGAGAGAGAGAGAGAGAGAGAGAGAGATGCGATCTCACCTCGTCTATCCTGACAGGGCTGAATATTATTATCTAGTTCAAAGCAACAGAAGATTAAAATCAAAACCAATTGTATTACAAATGCCAAACCTCAATTAAAGATAATGATTCATTCTCAATTTCAATGCAAGCTTAGTTATTAATAGCTTAGGTGAAATGATAATAATAATAATAATAATAATAATAAAAATAATAATAATAATAATAATAATAATAATAATAATCATCGTCATCATCATCATCATCATCATCCATGAGCATTTTATAAACACGATTTGAAATGGAAGAAGAAAATAAGCGATATTAATCAATTATAATCGTTATCATATTACATTTAATTTACGAATCAAAAGGAATTCATATACTGATTATTATGTAAAACCACAAATACCGAAAATTTACTAAAGACCTCTGTCGTAATATGTTTAGTTTAAATACGTTTTCTCAATGAAATGTAAATAATGATTGAAAATTTATGAAGG
>NC_090741.1:94589755-94597255 GCF_036898095.1 Palaemon carinicauda | reverse complement strand
AGTATACTTTAAAGCTAGTTATGGTGTGTGCCGGCCGGCACATTACCTTCTATACTGTACCAGTATTCTTCAGTAAAACATATACTGTAGGAAGAAAACTATAGTATAAGTTTTGGTACAGCACTGTGTGTTCTAACACTTTTGTGTTGTCTTGTACAGCCCTTTGGTGTTGCCTTACAGATAAGAAAGTGAGTCTTTCTTGTCTATTATCCGGGATTTTAAAATCATTGCTTAGGTGTGAGCTACACCTGCTTCCTCTGGAAACTTTTCATTGGTTATTCTAGAAGAGATTAACCATACGATTTTATTATCTGGAAGGCTGCAACAATTGGTTGTGAAGGAAACACAAGTGTGTGTCTTTCCTTTCTGATTTGTTTATGCTAAACTGTGCATATCCAGTGATACCGTAGTTCACTTGATACTCATGGAAATTTCCTCTCTTTACAGGAGGACCCTCCGAAGTGCGGAAGTGTTTTCTGCAACGTCCGCAGTAAGAACCTCTGCGGACATGAGTTTTGTAGGAGGCCCGCAGCATGCGCTGTCTCCAAGGGTGATCTCCAGTATTGGGACCCTCAGGTATGTACCGTGTGCACTAACCTGATTACTGAGGCCTTTGATTCCCCTAGGACAGCGGAATCAAGGGATATAGCAAGGGAGAAGCTTCGTACCTGGGTAAGGGGCTTCCAGAAGAACACCTCTGGACCTTATCTTCCAAGTGATGAAGATGAGGGCGTATCTTTTCCCTAGGGCATCAGCTGATGCAGTGATTCCCCAGACTCAAGAGGAGATCCCCCAAGTTCAGATCCAGGTGGATGCTGAAGTCGCGGTCGCTTTGCAAGACATCCAGTTGGACGACAGGATGTCTGACATGGACGAGCGTCTGGAGGAAGACCTCCTGGCAGGAGCCCAGGATGAAGTTCAAGCCCCAGACATTGTAGAGGAAGAGGTCGACGAGGTGTCGGCTACTCCGGTTCAGATCCCGGAGCCTATTCCCTCAACATCGTTCCGCTCTCCCAGTAGAGCTAGGACAGGCCCTCTCCTCCATTGTTGGAATGATCCAACAAATGCAGAAGGAAAATCAGGAGAAGGCGGCTGCAATGGAACTGCAGATGCAGAGGCTTGCAGCATCACATGGGCCCCAGAAAAGGCTCAATGTGAAAGACCTTCCCTTTTGCTCGGATGCTAACCCGTGGAGGTATGCTGAGCACATGCCGATGACGACTTGAAAGATCGTCATCTCGGATAAGTTGGGGTTCAGTTCCCCTAGAGGAGGTGGAATTCTGGCCCAGCAAGGGGTCATATCCGGACTGTTATGTCCGGTTGAGGAAGGAACCAGCTTCAAAGGAGGAGACAGAGCCGAAGGAGGTCATAGTGATGGACCATGCTAAGGCTCAAGCTTTGCTTTCATCCTCGATGAAAGAGAGGGGCTTCACGAACTCAAAGGTAGCTGCATTGAGTAAGAAGCTCCCTTCTTTTGTGTCCTCTCCTGCTAGAGCCTTCCCCTTTTTACAGAAAGGGTTTGCGGCTGTACTAAAAGCAGTCGAGGCCGGCAAGCCTTGCCCCTCCCTGGAGGAGTGTAAACCCTTGTCGCTGGCCCTGCCTATGGACCACAAAGACTGGAAGAACGTCCATCATACCTTCTCAGTTGGGAAGTTGGAGGCTTATATTGCCGGACGTTAGTTCGGCGAGGGACCTCCCTAAGCTGTCTGACTTTCTTTTGCGGAGAGAGCTCTAGACAAAAGAAAGACTGGCTGCCTCAATGTCTATTCAGACTACTCTTGAGACGATGGCAAGTGACCGCAAGGTCCATGAAATGTTCATGGTAGTGGCCAAGACTCATCTGGCCACAGTGACGAAGGATCTTTATAGCTTCGTCAGGGCGAGGAGAGCTTGTAGGGAGTTTGTGTTCACCTCGGCTACGGTGAGGCACGAGCCAAGGAAACTAATCTCCTCCAACATTTGGGGCAAAGACCTTTTCCCCTACCCAATTGGTCAAAGAAGTTGTTGATAAGGCCGCCACGGAGAATAGAAACCTTCTCCAGAAGTGGGGCCTGGCTATCAAAAGAAAGTCTTCCCCTGGATGAGGATCCTCAACCAAAGAGGAAGACTTTGAGGACTAGGCTTACCGTCTCGGCCAGCCAAGCCTCTTAAACAGCAACAGCAACTGCAATTGCCATTGCCTTCAGTGCCCCAGATGGTGGCACAAACCCCGACCACATTCCAGTGGGTACCCCAGGCCGTGTCGACATAGTCCACGGCATTCACCCCAACGTTCGAAGGGCAGTCGACTTCTTTTCGAGCAAAGCCTAGAGGAGCAGCCAGAGGCTCGTCTAGGCGCCCCTCAAGGGGAAGGGGATTCAGGGGTGGTCGCGGTCAGGGAGGCAAGACCTCATGACGGCAGTCCAAGTGAGATGATGCCGGTAGGAGGGAGACTTCAGAATTTTCGGGATCGTTGGACCTTCGATCCCTGGGCCCACAGCCTACTCAAGAACGGACTGGGCTGGAGCTGGTACAGCACTCCACTCCCGTGCCCTCGGTTTTTCCAACACTCCACCCCCGTTCTGGTGGAGTACGTTCAAGAACTGTTGGAGAAAAAAGTGATCCGAAGGGTGAAGTCCATCAAATTCGAAGGGAGGCTGTTTTGTGTTCCCAAGAAAGACTCGGAGAAGCTCAGAGTCATTCTGGACTTGTCGCCACTCAACAATTTCATAGTGAATTGCAAGTTCAAGATGCTAACACTGCAACACATAAGGACCTTACTGCCCAAGAGGGCATATTCCGTCTCCATAGACTTGTCAGACGCCTATTGGCATGTTCCAATCAACCGTCGTCTCTCCCCCTACCTACGGTTCAAGCTACAACGAAGACTATATGCCTTCAGAGCCATGCCATTCGGGCTAGATATAGCCCCAAGGATTTTCACGAAGCTTGCGAGCGTAGCTCTCAAACAATTACGCCTAAAGGGAATTCAGGTAGTAGCCTACCTGGACGACTGGCTGGTGTGGGCAGCATCCGAGACAGAATGCTTGCAAGCTTCCAGTCAAGTGATCCAGTTCCTAGAGTATCTAGGCTTCAAGATCAACAGAAAAAAGTCTCGACTTTCTCCATCTCAAAAGTTCCAGTGGCTGGGAATCCACTGGGACCTAATGTCACACCGTTTCTCCATCCCGGCGAAGAAAAGGAAGGAGATAGCGGGTTCTGTCAAGAGACTTCTAGATTCCGAAAGGATATCAAGACGCGAACAGGAGAGGGTACTGGGCTCTCTCCAGTTTTCTTCGGTGACAGACCCAGTGCTAAGAGCACAGCTAAAGGATGCAACCGGAGTTTGGAGAAGTTATGCATCAAACGCGCGAAGAGATCTGAGAAGACCAGTTCTGCTTCGGCTACGTACTCTTCTCAGGCCTTGGTCCCAAGCCAGACATCTAAAGAAGTCGGTTCTTCTTCAGCCACCTCCCCCGTTGGTGACGATTCACTCAGACGCCTCGAAGGAGGGATGGGGAGGTCACTCTTATCGGAAAAAAGTCCAGGGGACTTGGTCCAAGCTATTCAAGACCTTTCACATAAACTTTCTAGAAGCTATGGCAGTGCTCCTTACCTTAAAGAAAGTCTCCCCGCGTCACTTGATCCACATAAGGTTGGTGATGGACAGCGAGGTAGTTGTGAGATGCTTGAATCGACAAGGATCGAGGTCACCACCTCTCAACCAGGTGATGTTAGCCATCTTCCGATTGGCGGAAAAGAAGAAGTGGTACCTGTCGGCAGTTCACCTTCAAGGAGTCCGCAATGTGACAGCGGACGCTCTATCCAGGTTCACACCGATAGAGTCGGAATGGTCCTTAGACGCAGGATCATTCTCCTTCATTCTGAATCAAGTCCCAGAACTGCAGATAGACCTCTTTGCGACGAAAGACAACAAGAAGTTGCCCCTGTACGTGTCCCCGTACGAGGACCCCTTAGCGGAAGCAGTGGACGCGATGTCCCTCGACTGGAACAGATGGTCCAGGATTTATCTGTTCCTTCCTCACAACCTTCTGTTGAGGGTCCTCAACAAACTGAGATCCTTCAAGGGGGTAGCGGCAATAGTGGCCCACAAGTGGCCGAACAGCGTGTGGTTCCCCCTGGCATTGGAACTACGGCTGAAGTTTGTACTGCTACCAGATCCAGTTCTGACCCAGCGAGTCCAGAAGTCGACTGTCTGCGCTTCATTACAGAAAACCCGGACCCTGCAGCTCATGATTTTCTCTCCCTAGCGGTGAGGAAGCGTTTCGGGATTTCGAAAGCCAGCATAGACTTCCTAAAGGAATATAAGTGCAAATCTACTAGAAGGCAATATGAGTCATCTTGGAGAAAATGGGTGGCCTTTGTCAAGGCGAAGAATCCGCAGGAGATCTCGACAGACTTCTGCTTATCTTTCTTCATCCACCTCCATGGTCAAGGGTTGGCAGCTAACACGATTTCGGCGTGTAAGTCTGCTTTGACAAGACCCATTCTATATGCCTTCCAGGTCGACCTCGGTAACGAGATCTTTAATAAAGTTCCGAAAGCCTGCGCTAGGCTCAGACCTTCAGCACCTCCAAAGCCCATTTCATGGTCTTTAGACAAAGTTCTTCATTTCGCTTCTCTGTTGAGCAATGAGGAGTGTGCGTTAAAGGATTTGACACAAAAAGTTATTTTCCTATTTGCACTCGCATCCGGGGCCAGGGTTAGTGAGATTGTAGCCCTCTCGAGAGAGGCAGGTCGTGTTCAGTTCCTGGATGGGGGAGAACTGAACCTGTTTCCGGATCCTACGTTTCTCGCCAAGAATGAGTTACCCACCAACAGGTGGGGTCCCTGGAGAATCTGCCCTCTGAAAGAAGATGCATCTCTATATCCAGTAGAATGCCTAAAGGTCTATCTTCGTAGAACTTCAGACTTCAAGGGTTGTCAACTATTCAGGGGAGAAACATCAGGCTCAAATTTATCTCTGAATCAACTCAGAGCGAAAATCACATATTTTATTCACAGAGCGGATCCTGACAGTACACCCGCAGGTCACGATCCGAGGAAAGTTGCCTCATCCTTAAATTTCTTTAATTGTATGGATTTTGAACATCTCCGTTCATACACTGGCTGGAAGTCTTCCAGAGTGTTCTTTCGCCACTATGCGAAGCAAGTAGAGGAACTAAAGAGATCTGTGGTAGCAGTGGGTCGTGTCGTTAACCCTACTGTTTAACTCTGCGAGGAACAGTGGTTTTAATTGGGACGATTAATTCCAGGGTGAGTGTGTAGTTACATACTGTACTACAAACTAAGTGAGGGCACTGAGTTGCCCACATAGACTGTTCTGTTTCCAAAGGTGAACCTAGCATAAGTGCAGACATGTGTGCCGAGCGTTTCTAACCCTAATGTGATTGATTTGTAATACAGACTTTTATGACTCTTATACCTCGGTATCTTAAAAGTGGCAATAATGCTTTTTCTTTCAGATAAACAAGTTATGTTTACTATCATACTTATGCTTAAAGTTTTGGGTTATCCTCTTCTTATATATATATATATATAATTGTTGTTAACCTGTCTATTTATTGTCTGTCAATAAACTTGTTCTTGAGAACCTTGCGTCTCCTTCACCTGTGTCAATTTATTGGTATAATTGAGCATTTATTCTATGTACTTTATCTGGGATAATTCTAATAGAATTGTTCCTTTATGCAAGCTATGTTGCATTGGTTTATGCTTTCCCTTAACGGGAGGACTCCGTCCCATAAGGGGACGGTGGCGGTTTTACAAGTTTCTTCCTATGCGGATATAAACCTTTGTCCAATACAAGTATTGTGCGGAGAACTGGTCGATATTTCATATTGACGCAGTGGTTCTTTACAAACTATGCTTTACTTAATATAGGGTGAGACCACTATATTAGCTTGCCTGGTATTCATACATAGGTATATATACTCTTCGAGACTTTTCCAGAGTCTAGTAGGACTCTTCCCTGTAGGGGGCAGGAAGCTCTAACATGGTTTATGGTTAGTTGAAAAGATGTATAACGGTAACATCTTAGGTCTCTAGGTCTAGTCGACAGGGAAAAATTACCTCTGAGAATCCACAGATACAGTAATGCTCTGGTATACTTCCATCAGGATGACATGGCTTGAGCCCAAAAAACGGATTTTGAGCGAAGCGAAAAATCTATTTTTGGGTGAGATGGCCATGTTGTCCTGATGGACCCGCCCTTCCCTTTCTATGAAAGGGCTGTAGGACCCCTCCCTACATACAGTATCTGTAGCACCTCGTGTATCGCTACAAGGAATACAGATGGCGCCAGGATTGGCGCCAGGCACGCTTACGAAACTGGAGAAGAGGGAGCCTTGGGAGCGGCTCCCCCTTTTTCTTTCCCGTTTTCGTTTTCTTGCCAATTGACCCCTCGATGTGTTATCTCTGTTTGGGGTGCAGATATTCGCTCCAGGAGTTAGAATTCTGGGTACCTTAATGTAAATTCTCTGGGAATATCGCCGTAGTTGTAATATACCCTAAGAAGCTACCCTATAGGAACTTCCATCAGGACAACATGGCCATCTCACCCAAGAATAGATTTTTCGCTTCGCTCAAAATCTGTTATATACACTCCCCCACAAAAATACATACCAAATCTTTTCCTTGGGGAAGGTGCATCCCAATTTCTCATTTTCAAAAGTGCCATTCAACATCCAAGCATTTATGTCATTCTTTCCCATTGTCATATGAGTTCCTTACAATATTTTGACGAAGGCAAATCACAGCGACAGGCGCAACTGCTAATTATACTGATGGTAAAACCTAATATCTATTACACTCACAAGCTGCCACTGCCTGGTTCCTAAGGTTCAAACGTAGGTACAGAAAGGAATGAGCGATTATGTACGGTTTCTTGGGGTATTGCATGACTTAAAGCTTAATCCATATACTCATGATTTACTATTAAACTGAATCAACTTGGATGTAATTATGAAGAAGTTCAAATATAGGATATCTATAGTGTGGCACATCTCATTTTTTCTTTTTGGGTGCTAATAATAATTTCCATGCTTAGATATCCTTCGGAATTGACAAAGTGAACGTGCCAATTCGTGTTTAAGAGAGAGAGAGAGAGAGAGAGAGAGAGAGAGAGAGAGAGAGAAGAGAGAGAGAGAGAGAGAGAAAGGTAATAATTGGAAATAAAAACACTCTGAGGGAGAAAGAAAGACTGATAAAGGTGTGTGACTGTGTACGTGAATATGCATTTGTTTGTTGAAGAAAGAAAATAAAGAGGAAAATATATATGAATTTTTCGCTGCCCTTTTTTAAGCATAGAATAAAGGCTGGTAAAGGAAGAAATCTTAAATAAGAGAGAGAGAGAGAGAGAGAGAGAGAGAGAGAGAGAGAGAGAGAGAGAGAGTTCTCTTTTTCTCTCTTCCTCAACATTGCCATCTGGTGATTGGATATTCCTGTCCCCTGTAAGAGACACGCGTAGTTTCATTAAAGTCTCCCGAATGTAATTTGCAT
>NC_090741.1:94582255-94584755 GCF_036898095.1 Palaemon carinicauda | reverse complement strand
TTAAAAAAAATAATTGTACGAGGAAAGACGTATATTCATAAAAAATTATCATTATCCCATATATAATTTGAAAGAAATTTTTGTCAACAATAAACTATTCAAAAAAAATTTTCTGATATTCATAATGAGATTTTGTAACCAATTGTATTCTCAATAACACGAGATAAAGGCAGCAAATAATACTTTTTATAAAACCGAATAGAAATGTGAAAAGAAAACAATAGAATAGAAAATATAACATAATGGTGACTATGTAAAGTTGTTACAAAACCAAAAGTGGGAAAACAATATGGATTTTTGTCTTTAATTGTTTTAATAAAAAAAATATCGTTAAACAACAAAGGATAATGAAGAAAGCTTGAAAAGATTCCTGTTTACATTTTTCTTGAAATAAAATACGTAAAGTTAACGATATTTTCTGAGGTTACAAATGTATTCTTTGTTTCCTTACAACATTAGTAGGATCTAGTTAAATGACTATGACTATTTACAAATACCCCACACCCTTTTTTTTTTTAAATTGTTTTAATTCTTTTATAATACATATTAAACGACTCTTGAACATTGTATATGTAAAAAAAAAAAAAGGTGCATATATTTGAAAACAACGGACTTAAGATTTTCAAACATATATAGGCATATCAATTAAAGAACCTACTGGAGCATCTAAACTTAAAGGATTTGTATAGTTTGTTGGGGAAACTTGGCTATATCTAACTCACGACTTCACTTAAAGCTGTTAAAAATTTCCCAGTTAACTATTCCTTCAACTACAGGTTGATGTTCCCATTCGAGATTATGATAAAATCATCTTTGTGATTGATATGTAAATTGATGAATCCATGAGAAATGCTACAGGGATAAAATACACCACTAATGTAGTATCAGATCAGGAATGAAAACACCAATCCAGGATAAGGTCAAACATGAAAGCACCAATTCACTTCAGGTCACAAATAAGAGCATCAATCCAGTATCATGTCAGATATTAACGCACCAATCTAGTATCAGGTCAGGGAATGAAAGCACCAATCCAGAAATAGGTTAAAACTGAAAACACCAATCCAGTATCAGATCAGAAATGAAGGCACCAATCCAGTATCAGGTCATAATTTTAAGCACCAATATACTATCAGGTCAAAAATGAATGCACCAATCAAGTATCAGGTCAGAAATGAAATCACCAATTCAGTATCAGGTCAGAAATGAAAGCACCAATCCAGTACCATGTCAAGAATAAAAGCACCAATCCAGTATTAGGTCATAAAAGAAAGCGCCCTTCAAATATCAGGTCAGAAGTTGAAGCACTAATCAAATATCAGGTGAAAAGGGGCAAACAAAAAACACATCCCAATGTGCAGATTCCTTTCACATAATGATAGAAAGGCTGACTTGGTCAACATCTTTTTTTTATTAGATTTCATATATATGGTTTCCATTATATTTATCCAATCTTATCAATAGAGTTTCCTAATTAACGAGATTGAAAAAGCTATATGTAGACACAGATGAAAAAAAAAAACACACTTTTAGAAATCTGATCAATATCTTGACTATGTTATAATCAGAGTTTCTTTGTGTTTTGTATGAAACAAAGGCAATGAATCATTTCATCTATCCTTTGTCAAGAATGGGTTTATTGTGAAGGAATGATTGATTACCTTTTGAGAAGGAACGGAGAATCTGATCCAATCTGGTTGTAACTGGACACTATGCTCTAATAGATGTGATGTAATTTCATGTGTTTATATCTTTGTTATGATACCTGTCCCTTAACTTCAACAATATTCATGTGCAGTTTTTAACATTCACCTGTAAAACAAAACTCTACTATTCTACATTGAATTTATATATATATATATATATATATATATATATATATATATATATATATATATATATGCATGTATATATATATATACTTATATATATATATATATATATATATATATATATATATATATATATATATATATATATATATATATATATATATATATATATAAAGAGAGAGAGAGAGAGAGAGAGAGAGAGTGAGGAGAGAGAGAGGAAGAGAGAGAGAGAGAGAGAGAGAGAGAGAGATAAATATTATACAGTATATATATATATATATATATATATGTATATATATATATATATATATATATATATATATATATATATATATATATATATATATATATATATATATATATACATATGTGTATATCTATATAAGAGAGAGAGAGAGAGAGAGAGAGAGAGAGAGAGAGAGAGAGAGAGAGAGAGAGAGAGAGAGAGAGAGAGAGAGAGAGAACAGAAATGTAAGTATGGAAATAAATAGCAGTAAAACTATGATAATGTTCAATGAAAATGCAGAGAAAAAACAAATAAGAGTAATGGACGAGCCTCTCATCCCAAAGGGCCTCGGTTATATCTCGCCAGACGTATCTATCTTGACCTTTTAAATAAAATACTTCTCCATCCATCATCTTCTACTAAACGCTCCATAGTACTCAGC
>NC_090741.1:94554755-94577255 GCF_036898095.1 Palaemon carinicauda | reverse complement strand
CGATATTGTAAATATCTTTAACGATAATAAAGAAATAACATTCACAACCAAAGGAAAAAAGTACCTTTATTTGATATATAATTTGAAGTAAATCTTTGTCGACAGTAAACTATTCAAAAATCTTTTCCTGATATTCATGATGGAATTTTGCAACCAACTGTATTCTCAATAACACAAGATAAAGGCAGCGCATAATACTTTTCATAAAACCGAATAGAAATTCAAATACGAAAACAATAAACTAAAAAATATAACATAATGGTGACTATGTTAAATTTTTACAAAAACAAGAAGTGGGAAAACAATATGGATATATGTTTTTAATTGTTTTAATGAAAAAAACACATCGTTAAACAACAAATGCTAATGAGAAAACTTCAAAAGATTCCTGTTTATATTTTTCTGGAAATAAAATACGTAAAGTTAAGGATATTTTTCGAGGTAGCAAATATGTTCTTTATTTCCTTACAACATTAATATGATCTAGTTATTTAACTATGCGTATTTACAAATACATTCTATTCAAAAATTTTTATAATTCTTTTAGAATGCATAATAAATGATTCTTAAACATTATATATGCCAAAAAAAAAAGAGCCTAGATTCAAAAACAAATTGGCTTATGATTTTAAAGCCTATATAGGCGAGTTAATTAAAGAGCCTACTGCAGCATCTAAATGATAGATGTAATTTGTTGGGGAAACTTGGCTATATCTCACTTAACACTTTATTTAGAGTTGTTAAGATTTCCCTGTTAATTATTGCATCAACGACAAGCTGATATTATCATTCGAGATAGAGATAAAATCTTTCTCGTGTTTGACATGTACTTGAAAATTCTATGAGAAGTGTTACCATGGACAAAGGAATACACCAGTCAAGTATCAGGGCAGAAATGAAAGCACCAATCCAGTATCAGATCAGAAATTGAAGGACCAATCCAGTATCAGGTAAAAAATTAAAGCATCAATCCTGTATGAGGTCAGGAATGGAAGAACAGATCCAGTATCTGGTAAAAAATTAAAAGCACCAATCCAGTATCAGGTCAGAAATAAAAGCACCAATCCAGTATCAGGTTAGAAATGAAAGCACCAATCAAGTATCATATCAGAAATGAAAGCACAAATCCAGTATCAGATCAGATATGAAGGCACCATCTCATTATCAGGTCAGAAAAATGTACCAATCCAATCTTCGATCAGAAATTAAGACTTGCATCTCAGTATTAGGTCAGAAATGGAAGCACCAATCCAGTATCAGGTGAGAAATAAAAGCACCAATCCATTATCAAATAAAAAAATAAGCATTATCTCACTATCGGGTCAATAAATATAAGCACCTATCAAGATCAGATAGAAAATGAAAGCAACTTTCCAATATCAGGTCAGCAATAAAATCAACAATCAAGTATCAAATAAAAAATGAAAGCACCAATCCAGCATCAGATCAGAAATGGAAGCACCAATCCAGTGCCGGGTCGGAAATAAAATCACCAATCGAGTATCAGGTCAGAGATGAAGGTACATACCCAGTATCAGGTCAGAAATGAAAGAACCAATCCATTATCTGATCTGAAATTAATGTTAAATCCCAGTATCAGGTCAGAAATTAAAGCACCAATCCAGTATCTGATCAGAAATGAAGGCACCATCCCAGTATCAGGTCAGAAATATAAGAACCAATCCAGTATCAGGTCAGATATGAAAGAACCAATCCAGTATCAGATCACAAATAAAAGCTCCAATCTAGTATCAGGTCGGAAATGAAAGAAGCAATCCTTATCAGATCAGAAGTAAAAGCTCCAATACAATATGAGGTCAAAAATGAAAGCACCAATCTAGTATTAGGTCAGAAAAGAAAACACTATCCCAATATCAGATCAGAAATAAAAGCTCGAATCCAGTATCAGATCAGAAATGAAAGCACTAATCAAGAATCAGGTGAAAAGGGGCAAACAATAAACACATTCAAATGAGCAGATTCCTTTCGATTAATAATAAAAATGCTGACTTGATCAACAGTCTTTTGCATTAGATTTCATATTTTTAGTTTCAATTATATTTACCCAATCTTATTAATGCAGTTTCCTAATTATCGGGATTAAACAAGATATATGTAGACACCACACAAAGAAAAAACCAACATAGGAGAAAATTTTTTTAAATACTTTTATAAATCTGATCAATGCAACGACTATGGTATCCTAATCGAGAAAGAACGATAGATTATATCCAATCTAGTTGTAACTGGACGCTATGCTCTAACTATATATATGATGTAATTTCCTGTGTATATATCTTTACTTTAATACCTATCCTTAATTTCAAGAGTATTCATGGGCAGTTTTTAACATTCACCCGTAAAACAACACTACTACAGTATTCTACATTGAATTTTGTCATACATACTGTGTGTATATATATATATATATATATATATATATATATATATATATATATATATATATATATATATATATATATATATATATATATATATATATATATATATATATATATATATATATATATATATATATATGTGCGTGTGTGTGTATGTTAGTGTACGAATGTTATACGTACACATTATGGATCCATCTGATATCTCTTTTATGTGATATAGAATTATTAGACTTGTGGGTTACTTCTTATAATAAGTCAAAGTTTAAGTTAACTTTGAACAATTTATTGTTAGCTCCATCATTGGAGTATGGATTGTTTGGTCGGATGACCATTCCGTATGAAAATATGAATAGAACTGTTTTACAATAAATTGTTTTAAGTTAACTTAAACTTTGACTTATTCTAAGAAGTAATCTACAAGTATAATAATTCTATATCACATTGAAGAGACATCAGATGGAACCGCAATGTGTACGTATAACATTCACACGCTAACAATTGGTGGCAGCGATTACAACTATAACAACCAGTAGTTACAACTATATCAACCAGTGATTAAAACTATAACAACAAGCGATTACAACTTTAACAAACAGCGGTTACTACTGTAATAATTAGCAGTTACAACAGTATTAAATCTATAATTACGACGAAGTATCTACGTCTACCGAAGTAATGAACTCATCAATATATCAGCTATATATCAGATATAAACTGAGGAACCAGGATCTTCAATCAACCTATATCAGTAAACATCCTGAGTATACGAAGAAATGTCCTTCATCTATATCAACGTTTAATGAACGACTTTCATCACACACATTCAAGAATCACATCGGGAAGTGAAACATTCATCGAATAAAACAACGCACGATGAGAAGCCAAATTGAAGGTCATCATACCAGCTAAAGTCTTGCAGAGAGAGAGAGAGAGAGAGAGAGAGAGAGAGAGAGAGAGAGAGAGAGAGAGAGAGAGAGAGAGAGAGGACGTGACGTCATCTGATCAAAACAATCTTCACATATGTATACTAAAGCTAAGTACATCCTTTATTCATTCAGGTTTTTTTCAGTGAAGTGTTTTATGTCACGAGTCGATCGTCCGTTATTGCTGGGGTGAGTTATGTGTGATCTTAATATTTCTTCCTTAAAGGAATCTATATTCAGCTACGAACTCTCGTCTGTTGAATTTTTTTTTTATTCTTTGTGCTAATTCCGTTTTCTTTCAGAAGTTCCCGGGAAATATCTTTGTCACATTAATTGTCATAATATCATCATTTTGGAGGAGTTTGTTATAATCTGCAACACATCTTTATTGTATAGTGCATATGCGTTTACGCAGTGGACGTGTGTATTCATATAGATATTTTGATAGGATCGCAAGGAATCGTAGTGATAGGAAAAGTTGAAATGGCGCCACCTGTGAATCCCAGTGACCCTATTCCCGGACCCAATAACCACACTCCCATACCCAGTAACCCTAGTCCCGTTGTTACTCTAGTTAGTGCAAGGTCAGCTATTCTTCCTTTTCAAGGTCGGGTCAATGGGATCCTGCCTCAGAATGTCGAGTCATGGATCTCGTCAGTAGATGCTCATTTAAACGCAAAACGCATCACAGACCCATCTGTACAGTTACAATAAGCTAAAAGTTTCCTAGACTTTGCTAAAGGAGATGCAAGCGCGTATCCTAGAGGAGTCTCTTTCCAAGAGGCAGTTACATGGGACGATTTCAAAGTTAGGCTACGTGCAATATATGGTGGTGAGGAAGCTTTAGACGTAGCTTTGACATTAAGAAATACATTTAATCAAGCCTCTATGACTCAGCTTAATGTTATAGAACGGGTGGCTTTCATTGCCGACCGGCTGAACGAATATCAGGATATCTTAGGTAATTCCACGTGGGTTACCGAAGATAACATCGCCGTGAAAGATTTCTTACGGCTAATGTATTTACCTTGCATGACAATTATGTTGCCAGAAGCTTTAGTGTGGTGTTTTGATAAATAGCTAACGACCTAAAGTACGGAATTAGATGTATATAAACAGATAAAGAAACACATGTCTAAGTGTACTGACCTTGATCCCTTGCTTACTCAAGATTTTGCAAAAAATGAAACTAAGCCACAATAAGTAAACATAGTTAATAATAATCAAGGTGCAGGGAGGACTTGTTACAATTGCAAACGTCAAGACGCGATATTGTTCGATTCATGATAGTTCAACCCATTCATATAGTAGATGCTTCTCGCGTAATCAACAACAAAATCCTAGAAACACCCAGACAGTTCCCTATGGAAATAAAAAGAAAAATCCTCAGTTTAATAAAATGAAACAGGTGAACAGCAATGTAGTTCAAAATCATAAACAAACAAATAGTGCTTCAAGTAACTCCTTTCCTGGGCCGTCTAGCCAAAACTCGCAAGGTCAGACGAATTTTCAGAATGTGCAAAGCAAAGCAAATACGACATAATTAACTCCATTATGGAAGAGAGTGATGTTGGGTCATTCGTATCAACATCCCTTGTATCAAATAATCCATTTGATAATTTACCAGATCAATGTGAGGCAATAGATTTTCCTATGAAAAACACGGCAAAACCCAATAAATCAGTGCAGGTTCCCGTAGATTTGCAACAAATTCATGCAATAATAAGCCAAAATGAGTTATGACAAACATTATATGCTGTAAATTTAGAACACCGATCCTTCACATTATTTTTTGACTCTGGTAGTCCACGTAATATCATGGATTTGAGCACTCATCACTTGTTATTTTTAAACTTCCCTATAGAAAAGTCCGGAGTAGGGCTCTCGGATATAAGAAATAATAAATTAAATGTAATAGGAGTAACTCATGTTCAGTACAAGGTCAGTTAGCGGACATTTGCCGATATCTTTATCGTTGTACAAAACATTGATATGTATCCAGCTGTAATTATAGAATACCCGTCTATGGGCACTCAAAACATTACCTTAGCCCCTGCCAAAGACTGCATGTATATCAAAGGAAAATTCTATAAGTCTTCTAATACCTTTAAAGCGGTTTTGGATAAAAAGGAGACGACAAATAAAACAGTAATATACGTTGAAAAACCAATCACTTGTCTCATGAATAAAGAAATAATATACGCGACCCAACAGAATTCTCGTTCACCAGTAATATCATCTTGCATGCAATTCCTCGGGCCGAACGAACTTCAAATATATTAGTGCGAATAAAGAAAACTTTGCCGGGATCTGAACTATTAATCCTTTCCGACACTTTGAAAACTAACGGATTGTCCGTCACACAAGCTATCTACAAAGTCGGCTCACAACAACAACGTAATATTGAAGTCTGTAATCATTTGAATACCACTTTAGTAATTCACAAAAATCAACATATCTTGGATGTGGAAGTTTATAAACATTGCCTTCTTACCGTCGCTGAAATCAATAACACTCAATCAGTTGCCGATGAATCCCTTTTTCAATCTATAAAAAATAAAATCAATAAAGACATTCAAGAAGAGGAAATTCAACAGAAATTTGTTGGTTTTTTAACTAAATATCATGATGTTTTCTCCACTGCGGATCGATTCTTAGGTAAAACGGATGACATAGAACATCAAATAAGGTTAAAAGACAGGCAGAAAATTATCTATATACCCTCGTACAGACTCCCTATAAAATTCCAGAATGAGATAAATGAAGAAGTAGGTAAAATGCTAAAAGAAGGAGTCATTAGGAAATCGAACAGCCCTTATAATTTTTCATTAATAATTGTACCGAAAAAACATCGAACATGGCGTATGTGCGTAGACTTCCGTCGATTAAATGAGGAAACGATCCCTGATCGATTCCCAGTGCCATGTACTAACGATATTTTATCTGTGCTAGGTCAGAACAAATATTTCACCTGTTTGGACTTACTCAAAGGCTTTCACCAGATATCATTAGAAGTAGATAGTATCCCATACACTGACTTCAACACAACCAGGGGACATTATGAGTTTTTGCGTATGCCTTTTGGTTTACGTTGTGCTCCCATAACATTTACTAGAATGATCAACATTGTGTTTGGAGACTTGTTAGGGGACATATTGCATGCCTATATGGACAACCTTGTAATCTTTTCTAATACCTTAGAAGAACATCTACGTAAATTGGAGCTAGTGCTACAAAGACTAAGACAGCATAATCTAAGGGTGAAGATTAGTAAGTGTGAATTCTTCAAAACAGAATTAGTCTATTTAGGTTTTACGGTGTCTAGTCAAGGTCTTAAAGTAGTCCACGATAAGGTGTCAGCTATCCGTAACTTTCCGATACCTACTAATGTCAATGGAATACAGCAATTTCTAGGGTGTAGTGGGTACTACAGGCATTTTATACGCAATTATTAAATTTTAGCCGCTCCCCTAACCGATCTTACGAAGAAGGGCGTAGATTTCATATGGTCTGAGCAGCATCAACAGGCGTTTGATACTTTAGAAGATTAACTGTGTAGTTCTCCTATCTTAAAATTTCCTGACTTCGGTAAAGAATTCTTCACTTTTTATTCACGTAAACTAAGACCTTCCGAAAGTAAATATGCAGTAATAGACAAGGAAGGGCTTGCTATTGTTAATTCACTAGTGCATTTTAAGTTCATAATATATGGTTACCCCGTAAATGTTCTTACTGATCATAAGCCCCTAACTGACTTCTTTAAATGGTTTAGTCACAACCCCAAACGAACTCGGTGGCATCTAATCATCAAAGATTTTGGCACAAAGATCAGGCTTTTACCTTGGAAAGCCAATATCATTGCTGACGCATTATCACGCAACTCCGCGTCATCTTGTACGGATCCATTAGTTCAGCTGGAGCGCTGAACTAATGAAGACTAAACAAAGAAAAGATCAGCAATTACAAAAAATAAAAAATGCTTTGAACGGAAATCCTAAGGAAAAGGAATATATAAGGTATACGCAGCAGAATTATATAATCAAAGATTACATTCTGTGTAGATCCGTCACAAGGAAAACCCGAAATACACCACAGGTGACTAACGACTAGGTAGTGGTACCAATCTCACCTATACCCACTGCCCTAGATTGGTTGCATGCAAATCCATTGCATGGCCACCCGGGGTTTTCCATAATGTCACAGAAAGCCAAATCATTGTTTTATTGTCATACGATGCTTACAGATATAAAAAAGCACACAGCTAATTGTCGCACTTGTCAAGAAAACAAAGGGCACACGAAGACACCTGTCAGCCTAGGGGCTTATCCTGTGACCAATCAACCCTTTGAAAGAGTACATTTAGGTTTATTAACAGGGTTTTACGAGTCAGACAGAGGAAATAAGCTCCTCTTAGTAATTAAAGATCATTTGACTCGATATACAGAGCTGACAGTGCTTAAAACTAAAACCGAGATCGAATGCGCTAGGAAGTTTTATGAGTGCTACATTTGTAAACATGGAATTCCACACATGATAATCTGAGACTAAGGTGGAGAATTCAATAATCATTTCCTTAACTCGTGTGAATTCCTTGGCATAAAGAATATCAATACCATGATCTATCACCCAGAGTCGAATGGGCTAGTGGAAAGAGGGAATAGGAAGGTTTAAAACATATTAAGAGTTACACTAGGGGGATAAGACCCCAACTGGGATATTGCCATACCTGCGGTACTAAGTACACTGAATCACTCAAATCATGTATCTATTAAAATGTCGCCGAACGAGGCACTATACGGTACCCCAGCTAGAACGCCTTTCCCTGTATTAAAGCCTACAACTAATTTATCAAATACTTCAAAGGATGTTATGAATGCAAGCATAAGTCGTTATGATAGCCTTTGAAAGAATCTAGAAGAATTCAAATCATAATGAAAAGGAATCATGATAAAATAGCGAAGCCAACTAAAACATATACCGTGGTTGATAAGGTATACATACAAGTATACGTACGCAAAGGACTCAATTACAAACTGACACCTAATTTTGAAGGCCCTTTTAACATTTTGGAAACTTTAACGGCCAATAGATTTAGAGTTGAAAACGTATCCCAACCCACTGATGAGAGAATTGTACCATTAGCTCACATAAGAAATTAAGATAAAGGGAGAAGGAAGCGAGGGAAATTTTTGTATCTATGAAACTTGTATATTTGTATGTATTTTTTTTTTTTTACACCAAGAGTAATTACATATATTTTTCTCATTGCAGGTTTCCAAAACAAAGTTTTTATTGTTAAGAGTGATATTGTTCGTTCAAACGTTTTTTCCGTGTGGGAAGAGCCCTAAAACTAAAATTATAGATTTTAAATATGGCACTATTGTAGAGAGAACAGAAGACGTTTTCATTACAGCAAGCAATATAGTTATAGAAGTAAATATGCAAGCGATTTTCTTCTCAGAGGATGACGTCACCAGCTTAAAGAGTGACCTGTCAAGGTTCGCTGCTTCAATAAATAAAATGCATCAACCTCATTTTCCTTTTAACACAGAGAGTTCGCTTGCGACAACAATAAGCGTTGCAAAAATGTTATCATATGACTTGCAAAATAAAACTGACGAAGTAGAAGCTCTGCCTTGTGACCTAATGATATGGACTGTGTGACAAAATAACCTTTAAAGATGTATCCCGTTTATTTTTGCTGCACTAAACATTTTTGGATCTGTTGCAAGTTTAGGCTTAGGAATTTCAAATCGTCTTAAAATTAGTAATCAAAATAAGAAAACTGAGTTTTTAGAACATGAAAATGAACTAGTTTTAATAGAACTGAGGTATCAATTAACATCAATTAATCAAATAATGAGTTTGGTGAACGAACATTCTAGTGATATCAGAGAGATTATGGAAGTACAAAACTTGCTGGCAACGTTAACGTATTATAATTCAAAAAAAGATCATATCCATACTAAAATTTCACATTTTATTGAGAAATCAAAAGACTATGTGGAAGCTCTTACGTTAGCAATAATGGGGATTTATCACCGCATCTTTTGCTAATTAAAGACCTAACGTTGTAGTGGTTTGCGGACTGTGGCCAGAGGTAGCACCCGAACTGCCTAGTGTCCGAATGCCGACCACAACCCGACGTTCACTACACAAAAAATATACAACAGTGGAATACCCAAAAACCTGAGTAACAGTTCAACAGACCGGAGTACTGGGCACCACCCCTTGATTTATACTGGGCAAGGGGACCCAGCTAGAACCTGACTTACCCGTTTGCTTCTCCTCCCTTTTGCTTGCTGATCATAATTACAAGTATAAGAACATTAGGTGAAAAGAAATATTGTTTAATTAATTACGGGACACAGTTTTGGAGGAAAGAATTATGATATATTAGGGTAGTTAAGAGATCTTAAATAACAGTGGCTGGGGAATGGAAACTGTGGTGAGAGTTTCTGAAATGAAATGCTGTACTGTATACATAAAAAACAAGAAATGTTTATTTGGAAAAACTAATAGGAATAATATTACAGTATATCAATTAGAATAAATAATCAAAGGAAATATTAGCATCCCTTACGTAAAACTTCAGCATCCAGGTAACAAAATAAACAAATTACACAAACAAGATTTCCACTGGGGGGACACTCATAAGTGTTCCTATACAATTCAAGTATAACCAGGGGCACTTCTAACCGTGTATCTATTTGGGAAAGTTCCAGTATGCCATTTCAATAGTTCCAGTTAACTATTAATGTTTATGACTCTTAAACGTTTGACTGTCTCCACAAAAAGACGGTTTTGGGCCCCCTTACATTCACTTGGTTCTGGGGCGAACATTTAAAAAAAACTGTCCATCATTAAGTTCCAGTATGGAATCACCTTTTGTGATCTGGTGATGTGGAGTAACAATATCTTAATCCTTGTTGATGAAATCTTGGATTCGCAAGGTTTTCAACTGTCGAAGCTCTTTTTCAACTGAACTGTGTATACTGAAGAAGGGCCGTGCCTGATGTCAAAACTTCTCAAATGACAACATCTTCTAGCTGAGCATTGAAAATTGAGTTCAGTTGACTCTCTAAAAAAAAAAAACCTACAGAGAGTAGGGCGTGCTGCAAAAACAAAGGTGGTTAGACAACTGGTAGGACCCAAAAAAAATATTACGATACTTTCTGTTATACAAAAAAAGTTAAATTTATTGCTTGAAAACTATGTAAACCTATTTAAGAAAAATTTAAATCTTTACAGTCAATATATGGAAAATCATTATAGTACAGTACTGAGGTAGAATATCAGACATTATGACAAAAGGGAATTGATAATGAGAGTTACTTTAAAACATATATAACCCGAGCTTGTTATATGTGGAAATGGTTTGTATTTTCCCCAACTATTATTAATTTTTTCACATCCCCCCCCCCTCTAGATTTTTTTTTGGTCCACTCAACATTCTCTTACGACTAGCAACAACGCCCTACACCAACTTCATATATTCAAGTGAAAATAAAAATTACCTTGCAGAAAATAAACTCAGGGAAAAGGTAGGATGATCAACTAAAAATTTAATTCATCATCCCTTCCTACAGTTACGTATCAAATTACATAAATTTACATTAGATAAAATACATTTTTTTCCACAGACTCATGACTTAATAAAAAAGCAATAGGAATAGACAACCTTTTAACCACAATGGAGATCCAGTACTTACAAATAAAAAGTTAGATTATTGTCTATTCCTCCAAACAATGCTTCAATAATATACCATATAACAATTTCCTTATCATACAGAAAACATCAGTATTACAGGTATACATTCAGGATCTAACAAGGGAAAAAATTACATCCATTGCAGTCCAAAATCAATTTAAAAGCATACAAAACTCATTGATTTTGGACTACCGGTTTTACATGATAAAAGCAATTTACTGAATTTATTATAACTGTCACGGTCAAAGTCAATTTACAGTACAAAAATAAATGCAACAGTTACAGAAACCCTGACTAAATAAAGATTTCCTCACACCACGTGTCCCTTTCCCAGCCTTTCAGATACCCAATGTGGGAATTACAATATGACTAATAGGAAAAAAAAAAGGTAATTATTATCAAAACTGTCTTTAAAAACTATGCAAAGATTAAATCCGTGGGAGATTTATAGTTCTTCTGAGTCTCAAAATTCTGTCTCGGGACATGCGCCGGGATTCAGCAATCTGCTGGGGAGCTATATTAATATCACGCAGCACAGTAGACAGGCTAAGCCGGCGACTCTCCAGATACAGGCTGGGTGTCTTTAATCGATCGATAACCTCGCACAAGAGTTGGTATCTGCGGGTGATCGACACACTTTGAGGTAAACCAGAGACAGAATCCGTAGACTCAGAAGAGGACAATAAAAATCCCGAAAAATCAGGCGATGACTCGGGGCAACATTGTGTTTCGGGCGACCCAAACAGTGTTGTAACGTTCAGGTTACATATACCTGACTATGCCACTTCAGCCTCCAACTCTGACCGGTATTTTAATCCACCATCAGAATGTAGGAAAGGGTTTGTATTCTGAGGTGACTCAGGAATGGAGGATGGTTCCCTCTCTATAATATTCATCTGGTCAGTGAGACGAGGTCTCCACCCCAGGACTCGAGACTGAACTAAAGGTAGGTCAAGAACAGGACCTTTTGACCTAGTCCAGGGGGGACAAAATCCACTAAAGGTGGGATCTTCAGGCGACAGTCGGTCGTCACAGTCGGGTGGCAAAAAGCCGAGAAAGTCATTATCAGGATGAATAGACACTGCTGATTCAGGAACAGGGCTTTCTAAAGTAGCAGGTCTTGACCAATCTGGACTGGAACTCTTGGAAACACCAGAAGGTAGTTCCAATAATGGAATACTGGAAACTTCCCAGAATTCCCGACTCCCCGGAGGATGAACGATACCTTCCTCTTGGAAAGAAGAAGCTAAGAACTGGGGCATTGGCAATTCAGGAACAGGACAGTGAACCACTGACTCAGGAGACAAAATAGGGGTTTTACACATTTCAGTGGGGCTGTTCTCCCATAGTTGGAGGACCAAATGATCTCGAAATGATTCAGGCTTTAACACAGGAGTCTCATCACAAGTTTCCGGAGGATATAACCAAGCATCCAGTGCTTTCTTTCTCTCGTAAGTCCTAGCTGGCTTAAGAATGGGCTTATGCTGAGTAGTAGCTCTAGTAGGATGGTGACTTTTCCTCTGTCGTCGGGACTTGATACAATCTCGAGACAGAAGTTAGGAGGCCACTACTGCAGCCACCCCATACGAGTCGCCATCACTACTAGAACTAGAACTCTCAGAGACTTCAGAAGAAACAGGACTGTCATCCATGGTAACTGGACTATTCAGAGTCTCTGTAACAGGATCAGGACCCTTCGGATACCAGAGAAAGTGCCTCCTAAGATAAACTGGAGGTTCAAACCAGGCCTTTAACTGGATATGGTGAGCTTTTACCAGTTCACCATCAGGCAGTCTCTGCAGCTCATAGGTGACCTTATTCTCGTGTACCTTAGTAACACGGAATACCCCCTCAAACCTAGGGATGAGCTTGTTCGTCAGAAGGTGTCCCAACAGGTGCACCTTCTTAAGCACCAGAGAACCCTCTTTAAACGGTTTGTACCGAAGATGTCCTTCAGCCCATGGGTCTCTCGTTTCTGCTGATAGCAACGGGATACTATCAACATCGTGAGCACCCTTCAGAATGTTCTCAGCTGGAGTACAGCCAATCTCAGTGTGGTGGGAATGGTTGTAGCTGAGAACTGCTCGGGATAAGAAGTGGTCCCATTTCCGAGATTCCCCAGAAATCACCCTCAGTAACTCACCAGTGGTACGATTCACTCGCTCCACTGCACCGTTACTAGAGGGTTTATACGGAGTTCTTTTCACATGTACAACATTATACCGCTCCAACAACTCAGTAAATTCCTGGGAAATAAACTCAGGGCCGTTATCAGTCAATATCCGGACTGGAACACCAGGAATAACAGGAAAAACTCGGTCTTCAAGCACCTGGCATATCGTACTGCTCTTCTTATTTCTTATGGGTACTGCCGTCACCCACTTGGAATAATGGTCGACTACCATCAGACACCCAATAAAACCAGTACTAGTTGTTGGGAGACTCACAAGATCCATAGCAACCAATTCAAAGGGAGAAGAGGTCACTATTTTCCATGTCGGAGGGGCAACCACCTCCCTTGAGACCTTACAAGTCTGACATTCCCAACACGTCCGGCACATATCTCTGATTACATTAATCAAAGATCTGTGCCAGACGAGTCGACGGAGCATTGCACTCATTTTTCCGATACCCCAGTGATCATTCTGGAGGTGTGTCTCGGCAACTAGGTCAATCAGGACATTGAAGGTGACTACTGGGACTATTGAGCCGTCTGGATTCCGCTTCACTAGCAAACCCTGGTGAACTTCCAGGTTCGACCAACATCTCCTATAGGGTAGACAGGAGCGTGGAACTCGAGATGTAGGAACCCCAGAGTAGATCATCTTAATGACAGATTGAATCTGTCGATGATCTCCTTAGATTTTGGACACCTGACTAAAGGATAGAAGAGCATTTCCGGAGAACACTCCCTGATCAGATTCAGGATCAGTTACCTTCATAACAGTGGTCTCGGTATGCAGGGAGGAGACTGAGAGTACCTTGGGAGACAACTGAAGAACAGTTGTGTGGTCATACACCAACTGTTCACGGGGTGAATCCAGTGTCAGGTAGGCTGCGTCCAGTATATTCCTACCAAGAACAAAACAAAAGTTAATGTCTTTGGCAGCTACCACCGCATAGTTAAACAGCGGTAGCCTCCACCCAGAAGGACACTTCACCTCTAACTGGACGTAGCCTAGAATGCTGGTGCAGAAACCAGTCAACCCCTCTAGCTGTTCTCCTGACAGTACCTGGTACTCTATGCCAAGTTGGCTCAGTACAGACTCACTTACTAGACAAACCTGTGCTCCTGTATCAACAAGAGCACAAAATAAGGTCTCCTGCATCATTACTATACCTACTGCCGAGTGTTGGGACACATGGGTACAACTGGACTGACGAGGTGCCTTTTCTGTCACGTACTGGATTATAGGACAATCCTCCGGCGCTTCCTGATCATCAGTGATCAAGCCCTCAGCATCAGGAACACGAGATTTTACCTCCGCCTTATGGCCCAGAACCACGTCAGTTGGAGGGACGTAATTGCGGAGCTCGATCAGAGGATTAAAATGCACTCCAGACAGACACTGAAGATGCACACACTGAGGCTCGGTCACAGATGGATCACGATAGACTACGGGACAAGTGGGACCCCAATGGACCCAGATTTCCAGGTTCAATAACTTTGATGCTGCCAATAGTAACTCCAGAGCTGGGACCGTACCTGGAAATCTCATTGCCTTGATCATGTTCCTGCTGGTCTTGTCCAGTTTGAAGCCTAGTCGACCAGCGTCTTTCAGAAACTGCTGAACTAAGGCATCCCGGAGCTTGGCTCCCTTCAGCAAAGAGTGGAGTGCGACACCTGACCCTTCTGTCCAGCAGTTCATGACTAGCTCCAAGGATTCGATGAGAGAATCTGGACTACCACAAACCTCCTTATACAAGGCCCGTCCAGTAGGCAACTTGGGAGTGCTAGGCTCAGTAGCAAACAGCCAGTCAGTTAATGCGGGCCAGCGGGATAACCAGTCATCGGCGGCATTCTGATCTCCTGGACAGTAATTAACAATAAAGTTAAATTCGGACAGGTCCTCCAGTGTCCGTGCTAGACGACTGTCCACCATCTTTATGTCATGAAGGTACATCAGGGGACGGTGATCAGAATGGATCACGAAGAACTGACCATAGAAGAAGGCCCTGAAGGTTTTCACTCCCCATCGCAGAGCAGCCAACTCACGCTCAATGGTAGAGTAACGGGTCTCGCAGTCAAGGAAAGTCATGGAGTCGTACGCTATCACCCGACGCTCGCCTGGATACTCCAAGGATTCCTGGCACAGACAAGCACCAACACCTTCACCCGAAGCATCAACAAACAACGCCAAGGGTTTAGCATCAGCGGAGTAGTCAGGGTATGACAACATAATGTCCTCTTTGATCAGTTCCTTCAAGCGCATAAAGGCACAGTCCATTTCTGCAGTCCACTTCAGTTTCCTAGTTCCTTGAGATTTTCGTCCTCCAGTCTTCGCAGATAATGGTTTGGCTATCTGTGAGCACATTGGGATAAACTTCCGTTGGAAGTTGACCAGTCCCAGGAATCCCCGTAGCTCACGCACAGTGGTCGGTTTAGGGAAGTCTTCCACTTTCTGAATGTATTCTGGTAGTTTACGCATACCAGAACGTCCAACCATATGACCAAGATACTGGACCTCTGCTTGAACCCAAGAACACTTCCCGAGTTTTATCTTGAGTCCGTGCTTCTGGAGAGTAGCCAAAACTCGTTCTACCAGTTTCAGGTGTTCCTCGAAAGAAGATCCAAGTATCAATATGTCGTCAATGTAGACAACCACCTTGGCTTTCGGGAACTCTTGGAGAATACGAGAATACTCTGCATTTCTCTCTGGAACACTGCAGGTGCATTTTTCAGTCCAAACGATAAGCGTCTGAACTGCCAGTGTCCAAAGGCGGTAGAGAAAGCCGTGTACTCCTTACTGTCCTCTGCCAACGGTAACTGGTAGTATCCACGAACCAGGTCAAGGGTTGTAAAGTATTTGACTCCTTGAAGTCCAAATACAGAGTCGGCCATGTTAGGCATCGGGAACTTATCAGAGACAGTCACCTTATTCAGTCTACGGTAGTCCACACACAACCGTATACTATTGTCCTTTTTTCGGACTGGAACAATGGGTTAAGACCAAGGAGAGATGCTGGGTTCAATAATACCCAGTTCATGCAACTCCTTGCACTGTTCCTCGATGGCGTCAGCGACGGGTTTGGCAAACCATCGAACTCTCTGATAAATGGGCGTCTCGTCATACAGGTGGATGCGTATTGGTGTGCTTGAGCACTCTCCCACATCATCATCACCAGTACTGATGACTGGAAGATGACGTCGAAGCATTTGACAAAACTGGTCCTTCTGAGAAGAGTCCAGTTCGTCGGAGATAGACAGATAGTCTATCTCTTCCAATACGCTCGGTTCAGGAGTCAGGTCACACTCCTGCACTATCAGGCAGGATAGAGGAGCATCCACCATTGCCATGGTGAACACTTTCCCCAAGAGATCACCCTTCTTGATCTTGGCAGTTTCTTCAGATGAACCCTTGATTATAACTGAGGCTTTTCCATCTTTCAGTTCGAGGATGCCAGGAATTGCTGTAACTTTCCTTGACAGACCGGGGGTTATGATGTCGCCATCATAATACATTTCCGGCCAACAGTTGATCGGACAAGCAGGGCACCTAAAAGATGTGTCAAGTCCCTTAGGCAAATTAACAGTAACTGGAACAAGTACTGGCTCAATACTGGTAATCCTCATTGAATCGGTTGCGTGGACATCTAGTGCATAAAGCACTTGCTGACAACAGGCTCCACGTATCGGGACATAATACTCCCAAAGAGGCTCTTGGGGAGTACTGCCAACGCTCAGCCGATTTCAGGCTCCGTCAACTATCACCCCATTTGCTCTCAAGAACTGGTAACCAAGCACTACGTGCTCAGCCATAGTCCCTGAAGGCACTACATGGAACACACCCGGGGCGAATGTTATTCCATGCAGTATAGGGGTCAACAGTACAGTACCTAGGGTCTTAGGTCCTGTTTGCCCTAAACCCTTCAGTCCAATGGTGTTAGGTATCATCTGCCGCTGGTAATCCTGTACTACTCTCGATGACAGGAGGTTGACCTCAGCTCCGGAGTCAATGAGAGCATCCAATGCTCCCGATGGAAACTCAGACATGGTCACTGGGACAACCATGAGTGGTACAGGAGCCAACTGCGCCAGGTTAACCCTACGTAGGGTTTTCAATACTGCCTCAGTTTCTGCTTTCTTCCTGGAGGAGTCAGTTGGAGAAGCTCTGGACTGTGTCGAGGACAGGTTATCACAGGCCAATCCTGAAAGAGCCACTGGAGGTGCAATGACTTCTTCAGGTTGAGGGGTAACCTTGGAAATCGAGATTTCTGAGGCTGCCGCCGGAATACTAGGAGCATGCACCCTAGCACTCACACCCTCCTTCGATGTAGCCCCATCTTCTACATCGAAGGCCTGGTGTTTAAAGCCCTATGATACTCCTCAGTTCTTGACTTCCTGGGCTTTGCCTTCTTGCTCTTCTTCTTCTTCTTCCCACAGTCCGAGAAGGAGCACTGGACTCGCTCTCACTTCGGGTCTCCCGGCTACTGGTTGATCCAGAATAGGACGATGTGGTCGGAGTAGCATTCACCGGTCCTGCTCTCCACCTTGAAGGAGTCTGGACAGAAGTAGTCTCCCTCCCAGGCCTGCGGGCATTAGCTGTGTTCTGGACAGGTGATCTGCTTATAACCGGCTCCTGTCGTCCACACTGTGCCACATGATGGTTGGACGAGCCACAACCTAGGCAGAGGTTGAGGCGTCTGCGACACTCGTCCACCAAGTGCCCTGGTTTTCGGCACCAGGCACAGTACCTCCTCTGGAATTGGGAGATCTATCCGGGGTGCGCGATGATGGCAGGCGCACTTCCACAGGTGCAGGTTTGGGGACCGGTCAAGGAGGAGTGCGTAAATACGCTCTGTCAGGTCCAGGTGAACGGCTGGGGACAGCCATGGCAACCCTGTCGGCATATGAGCCGTGCCATGACTGTCCCACACGACTGATGGCCAAATCCTCTGCCTTCTGGCTTCGCTGAGGGGATGCCTCGTCGAGAACACTCAATAGGTGTAGAACATCCTGCCAAGTGGCCTGACGGCCAGCGGAGACATTAATGGTGGCCAGAGACTGTTCCAGCTAACTCGCAGCTCTGCTCAGAACAGTTCTGAGGAGCTTCCGCCTAAGCTCCCTCCGGTCCAAACTACGGCGAGGATAGGCCAACTTGTACAGGGAGGCCAACGGGACGGCGTAAATTTTCAGCAGTTCGCCCTCGCCACAGGTGGCACTGCTGAACCGGGCCTTCCTGCCCGCATCACGCCTCTCTCGGGCTTCTCGGCACCAGTCGAGGAGGCGTTCCTTCATGTCGGGGTATGAGATCTCGGGACCCCCCATGGCTGAGAACGCCTCATGAATTTCTCCCTTCAGAAATTTCCCGAGATCAACAGTCCGTCGACCAGAGCTTACAGCGGTATACTTACTGGCACAGTAGGCCTCGAAATCCCTCAGGAATCGGGCAAAACTCTGGCCATTTTCCAGCTGGAAGATTCCTGGCTTGGGGTGCCTCCTGGAGTCAAGAACCTTGATAAGATCAGACAGACTGCGTTCTGTCTGGAGGGACTGGACATGGTCGGTGGAGACAGTGTCTTCTGAGCTGACACTGAGACAGGAGCTAGAAGTGTCACTACCAGAATCTTCACTGGTAGACTCCTGTGATGAAGATGTCATTTCAGGTATGGCTGGTCTGGCTCTTTCCTTGGCCTGGCGTCTCTGCTTTGGGATAGATCCTGTCTGGGCAAGAACTGCCTCAGCGGTAGCTCCTGGAGCCTTTTCTGGCCTACTGGCTTCAGCCGGATTGTCCAGGAACTGCTCCCCTAGTCTACTGGCTGCAGCCTCTGGTGGACTAACAGAGTTAGTTGCCAGAACAGGCGAGGAAGCAAGCAGTCCACTTGGGACAGGAGACTCCCAGAAGCATGGTACAGGGGGGATTAATGGTGTGAACCCTGGAGGGGTTGGAGACCTCCAATCAGTGGCTCTGCTCCAGTTACTGGAATTTCCAGACCATTGTAATTTGGCCAATCTGGGGACGTAGATGGACCACTGGTGGTCACTGTGGTTGTGACCCCAGTGGCAACATGGCATGTTGGTGACGGCTCAACAGTCTTCAAGGCCGCCACTTGAAGTGTCAGGGACTTGACCTGAGTTGCCAGGTCACCGACAATCTGGGCCAGACTTGCCACATCCCAGCTCAGGCTCTTCTTAGCCTTTCGGCGTTTACTGGATGATGCCATCTCTAAAGGTTGGTGTTTCCCGCGTCTGGGCACCAAAAATTATGTAGTGGTTTGCGGACTGTGGCCAGAGGTAGCACCCGAACTGCCTAGTGTCCGAATGCCGACCACAACCCGACGTTCACTACACAAAAAATATACGACAGTGGAATACCCAAAAACCTGAGTAACAGTTCAACAGACCGGAGTACTGGGCACCACCCCTTGATTTATACTGGGCAAGGGGACCCAGCTAGAACCTGACTTACCCGTTTGCTTCTCCTCCCTTTTGCTTGCTGATCATAAGTACAAGTACAAGAACATTAGGTGAAAGGAAATATTGTTTAATTAATTACGGGACATAGTGTGGAAGGAAAGAATTATGATAAATTAGGGTAGTTAAGAGATCTTTAAAAACAGTGGCTGGGGAATGGAAACTGTGGTGAGAGTTTCTGAAATGAAATGCTGTACTGTATACATAAAAAACAAGAAATGTTTATTTGGAAAAACTAATAGGAATAATATTACAGTATATCGATTAGAATAAATAATCAAAAGAAAAATTAGCATCCCTTACGTAAAACTTCAGCATCCAGGTAACAAAATAAACAAATTACACAAACAAGATTTCCACTGGGGGGACACTCATAAGTGTTCCTATACAGTTCAAGTATAACCAGGGGCTCTTCTAACCGTGTATCTAGTTGGGCAAGTACCAGTATGCCATTTCAAAAGTTCCAGTTAACTATTAATGTTTATGACTCTTAAACATTTGACTGTCTCCACAAAAAGATGGTTTTGGGCCCCCTTACATTCACTTGGTTCTGGGGAGAACATTTAAAAAAATTTGTCCATCACTAAGTTCCAGTATGGAATCACCTTTTGTGATCTGGTGATGTGGAGTAACAATATTTTGATCCTTGTTGATGAAATATTGGATTCGCAAGGTTTTCAACTGTCGAAGCTCTTTTTCAACTGAACTGAGAATACTGAAGAAGGGCCGTGCCTGATGTCAAAACTTCTCTAATGACAACATCTTCTAGCTGAGCATTGAAAATTGAGTTCAGTTGACTCTCTAAAAAAAATCCCTACAGAGAGTAGGGCGTGCTGCAAAAACAAAGGTGGTTAGACAACTGGTAGGACCAAAAAAAATATTACAATACTTTCTGTTATACAAAAAAAGTTAAATTTATTGCTTGCTAACTATGTAAACCTATTTAAGAAAAATTTAAATCTTTACAGTCAATATATGGAAAATCATTATAGTACAGTACTGAGGTAGAATATCAGACATTATGACAAAAGGGAATTGATAATGAGAGTTACTTTAAAACATATATAACCCATGCTTGTTTTATGTGGAAATGGTTTGTATTTTCCCAACTATTATTAATTTTTTTCACATTTGCCAGAACAGGCGAGGAAGCAAGCAGTAGAGTAAATTATTTCTTCTCAGAGGATGACATCACCAGCTTAAAAAGCGACCTGTCAAGGTTCGCTGCTTCATTAAATAAAATGCATCAACCTCATTTTCCTTTTAACACAGAGAGTTCGCTTGCGACAACATCAAGCGTTCAAGAAATGTTATCATACGACTTGCAAAATAAAACTGACGAAGTAGAAGCTCTGGCTCGTGACCTACTGATATGGACTGTGTGACAAAATAACCTTTAAAGATGTATCCCGTTTATTTTTGCTGCACTAAACATCTTTGGATCTGTTGCAAGTTTAGGCTTAGGAATTTCAAATCGTCTTAAAATTAGTATTCAAAATAAGAAAACTTAGTTTTTAGAACATGAAAATGAACTAGTTTTATTAGAACTGAGGTATCAATTAACATCAATTAATCAAATAATGAGTTTGGTGAACGAACATTCTAGTGATATCAGAGAGATTATGGAAGTACAAAACTTGCTGGCAACGTTAACGTATTATAATTCAAAAATAGATCATATCCATACTAAAATTTCACATTTTATTGAGAAATCAAAAGACTATGTAGAAGCTATTACGTTAGCAATAACGGGGATTTATCACCGCATCTTTTGCCAATTAAAGACCTAACGTTAACTTTGGAGAACAGACGGAAGAAAATGGGTTATGTTCCTTTGTTAAGCGTCCATATGTTAGAATTTTATTATAGCTTAATATCAGTAAGTGTTGAAAATTACAGAATCATAATTAGAATTCCCTTTGATTCTTCTGATGCCTGGCAAGCATACAAAATATCACCATTCCCAACTTTCATGATGAATAACTCAAGTCCAGTAATATCCAGTTTGACAGGACACGTATTGATTTCCCCTGATAAGGAAACATATACGGTCAATACAAACTTAGATAAATTAACTCATTGTTCAGAAGCCATGAATAATAAAGTATGTACAGCTGACTCTTTTGAATTCCATCATATATCAATGGATTCATGCGAGTTAGGTATAGTGCTAAACGGTTCTCTCTCCCATACACATGAAGATTGTCTGAAAACCTTATAGTTTTGACGATAATAAGTTCAATTAAAGATTGAACAACAGCTCGTGGATGCGATATGACAAGGCCGGCTTTGATGTATCATGCCCGGACGGATCCACGACCCACTCCAAGATCTTCATTGCAGCTGAAGGTTGCATCGGGACGTCCACGAACTACACAGTCCAAGGAATTAACACTATCATCAGGGAACGGGCCTACTTCGCGAATTTCACATGGACCACTACAATCCCATCCTTACCTCTCCCATACGACGCACCGGTGGCTAATCGGTTGACGAAACTAGCCGAGATGGACCACACGTCACGGACTTATGCAGGGCGGAATCTTCATTTCTATGTGTCGCTGGCATCAATCAGCGTTACGGTGATGATTCTTATCGCACTTAACATCTTTGCTTGGCATAGGCTGAGGCAAAAACAGGTGGAGCTCCAGAGGAACGTTTTGCCACGTTCAGACAACACTCCTATTGCAGTGAAAGCATTTACATTTAGAGCCATTTGAAGTTTGCCATTTCACTTGACTCGGGGGTGTGGGGGGGGGGGGTAAAATTCTCTGGAACTGAGAAGTGTGTTACAACCGGTCAGTATGCTAGTAAAATGTAGTTGAAGAG
>NC_090741.1:94532255-94547255 GCF_036898095.1 Palaemon carinicauda | reverse complement strand
TTGACACGTCACATAGCTATCTTCACCCCGAACAGTATTAACGCTTCGAGGGGGTATAGTGACAAGAATCTGAAACGAGAATGAAAAGAGAGCTGCTCATAAAGCATCTCTCCTGTTCCGTTTCCAGTGTGTATCTGATGAAGGAGGTAGCGACCTCTTTATTCCTTGTAGCGATATACGAGGTGTTACAGATACTGTACTATAAGGAGGGGTCAACAGGCCCTTTTACAATAAAAGGAAGGGCGGGTCCATCAGGACGACATGGCTACCTCACCCAAAAATAGATTTTTCGCCTCACTCAAAATCCGTTTTTTGAGCTCAGGCCATGTCGCCCTGATGGAAGTGTACCAGAGCATTACTGTATCTGTGGATTCTCAATCAGTGCCGTACACTCAAGAAAGTATTTTCCTGGTCCGTCTAGACCTAGAGACCTATGATGTTACCGTCATACATCATTTCATCTAAGCATTCCTGCCCCCTACAGGGAAGAGTCGTACTAGACTCTGGAAAAAGTCTCGAAGAGTACATAAAAATTTATGGCTGACAAAATGACAAGCTTGTATAGTGGTCTTGCCCTATACAATATAAAGCAAAGTTTGTATAAGAGTCACCAATGTCAGAATGAATTTGCGACACCTTCCCCAATGTGACTACTCTTATAAACTATTGGATAATGGTTGTATCCGCATAGAAACAAATTGTGCCTCTTTGCCACCAACCCGTTAGGGTACCCCGTCAACCCTTCCAAGGAAGGGTTAGAGTGAGTGGACTTTTGCTTGTATCAGGGAACAATCTTAAAAGACATACCATGAAAAAAATAGACATATTTTAATCTTAATGCTCAGTACATTTCTAATAAAATGAGTGTGGGCGAATGAGACGCAGGGTTCACTATGAACTAGTTTATTAAAATTTAATAAACGTACATATCAGATCAACATTTATAAAATTTTTAAAATGTGGATGATATGCGTAAAAGAATAAAGAAAAACAGTCAACAGAAAATATTGTTTCATCTACTAGGAAACAGATTTGCCACTTCAATTGAATTATTAATAATAATGATATAGTCTGTATTCTGTTTACATACACTAGCGTAAAAAACTCTTGGAACAAGTGTCCGTATTATACTATAGATTACCAACGTCAATGAAACAGTTCGTAAGGACACTTTCGAGGCCTATCGCTCAGTGTGTAGTTACATACAGTGACTACACGCGCAACCTCTTAATTAATCGTCCCAAATTAATTACACTGTTCCTCACAGACTTAAACCAGAAGGTTGAAGAATTCTACCTGCTGCTACCACAGATCTCATAAATTGCTCCACTTGCTTCGCATAGTGCATAAAGAACGCCTTGGATGACTACCAGCCAGTGTGCAAACAAGGATGTTCAAAGTCCATATATTTAAAGAAATTTTATGGAAGAGGCAACTTTCCTCGGATCATGACTAACGGGTGTACTGTCTGGATCCGTTCTGCGAATAACACGGGTGAATTTCGCCCTTAGTTATAGATAACTTTGAACCCAGGGTTTCTCTTCTGAACAGCTGTCCTCTCATAAAGTCTGAAGTTCTATGAAGATAGACCTTTAGGCACTCCACTGGACATAGAGATGCATCTTCCTTCAGAGGGCAGATTCTCTAGGGACCCCACCTGTTGGTGGGTAGCTTGTTGCTGGTAAGAAACGTTGGGTCTGGAAATAGATTCAGTTCTTCCTCCAAGAACTGGACGTGACCTTCCTCTCTAGAGAGAGCCACTATTTCATAACTCTGGCCCCCAAAGCGAGTACAAACAGAAATATGACTTAAATTCAAACCCTTCTAAGCACATTCCTCATTGTTCATTATTTATACACAATGAGGAATCATATCTAATGACCATGCAAAGGGTCTTTTGAAGCGCTGAAGGGCTAGTTCATTAAAAACGTCGTTACAAAGGTCTACCTGTAAGGCATATTGTATCTGACTTGTCAAGGCAGGCTTGAACAATAGAATTGTGTAGTCTGCTAAACCTTGCTCATGAAGGTGAATGAAGAATGATAAATAGGAATCTGTCGGGATTTCTTTCGGTTTCTTCGCCTTGACAAAGGATAGCTATTTCTTCCCTGAAGCCTCATAATGTCTTCTGGTTTCCTCCAAAAGTCTAAACTGACTTTTAAACACCGAATCTTTTTCTCATCGTTAAGGAGAGACAATCATGAGATGTAGGTTCCGTGTTTTCTGTGATGGAGCGAAGACAGTCGAATTCTGTACTCGCTGAGACAGGGATGGATCCAGTAGCGGTACAAATTTTATTCGTAGTTCCAATGCTAGAGGGAACCACATGCTATTTGGCCACTTGTGGGCCACTATTGCTGCTTTCCCTTTGAAGGATCTCAGCTTATCGAGGACCTTCAAAAGGAGGTTGTGCGGAGGGAACAGATATATACTGGACCATCTGTTCTAGTCCAGGGACATAGCATCCACTGCCTCCGCTAACGTATCCTCGTAAGGGGACACGTAACGGTCTATTTTCTTGTTGTCTTTCATCGCAAAGAGGACTATCTGCAGCTCTGGGACTTGACTCGAGATGAAGGAGAACGATCCTGCGTCAAGGGACCATTCTGACTCTATAGGTGTAAACCTAGTTAGAGCGTCCGCTGTCACATTGCGGAACCCTTGAATGTGAACTGCTGACAGGTGCCATTTCTTCTTTTCCGCCAAACGGAATATGGCCAACATCACTTGGTTGATTTGAGGTGACCTTGACCCTTGTCGATTCAGGCATCTCACTACCACCTCACTGTCTAGAACCAGTCTTATGTGGGTCGAGTGGCGAGGAGAAACTTTCTTCAGTGTCAGAAGTACTACCATGGCTTCTAGAAAGTTGATATGAAATGACTTGAAAAGATTGGACCAAGCTTCTTGGACTCTCATCTGATGAGAGTGGCCTCCCCAGCCTTCCTTTGAAGCGTCTGTGTGGATAGTTACTGTCGGGGGAGGAGGTTGAAGTAGTATTGATTTCTTCAATTGCTTGGCATTGGACCACGGCTTGAGAAGTGTTCGCAGCCGAGTCGGTAGTGGTCTTATTAGATCTCTTCGCGCGTTTGATGCGTATTTTCTCCAGACTCCTGTTGCATCCTTAAGCTGTGCACTTAGCACTGAATCTGTTATCGAAGCAAACCGTAGAGAGCCCAGCAATCTCTCCTGTTCGCGTCTTGATATCCATTTGGATTTCAATAGTCTCTTGACAGATCCTGCTATTTCTTTCCTCTTCTTACTAGGAATGGAAAGCCGATGTGACTCCAAATTCCAGTGGATTTCCAACCACCGAAATTTTCGAGCTGGAGAAAGATGAGACTTTTTGATGTTGATCTTGAATCCCAGATGTTCCAGGAACTGGATCACTATCTTAGAAGCTTGCATGCATTCTGTCCTGGATGCTGCCCACACCATCCAGTCGTCCAAGTAGGGTACTACTTGGACCCCCTTTAGCCACAATTGATGGACGGCTGCGTTGCGAGCTTCGTGAAAATCCTTTGGGCTATGTTTAGCCCGAAAGGTATGGCTCTGAAGGCGTAAAGTTTTCTATGTAACTTGAAGCCTAGGTAGGAGAAGAGGTGACAATTAATTGGAACATGCCAATAAGTGTCAGACAAGTCTATAGAGACAGTATATGCCCTTTTGGGCAGTAGGGTCCTTATGTGTTGAAGCATGAGCATTCTGAACTTGTAGTTCACTATGAACTTGTTGAGTGGCGACAAGTCTAGAATAGCACTGAGTTTTTCTGAGGCCTTCTTTGGAACACAAAACAGCCTTCCTTAGAATTTTATGGACTTAACTTTCCGAATTACTCTTTTGTCTAAGAGTTCTTGGACATATTCTTCCAGAACGGGGGATGAGTGTTGGAAGAATTGAGGAAATGGAGGTGGAGGACTGCTCCAGCTTCAACCTAGTCCATTTTTAATTAGGCTGTGGGCCCAGGGATCGAAGGTCCAGCGATCCCTAAATAGCTCTAGTCTCCATCCTACTGGAAGTATCTTACTTGTGCTGTTGTGAACCTGAGGCCTTGCCTCCTTGACTGCATCCTCCCCTGTATCCCCTTCCTCTTGAAGGGCGTCTAGAAGAACCTCTGGCTGTTCCTCTAGCTCTCGAACGAAAAGAAGAAGTCTGCCTTTCGAAGGCTGGGTTAAAAACTGGCGACTGTGTCGCCACTTGTTAAGGTACCAGCTGGTACGTGGTTGGAGGTTGTGCCACTATCTGAGGCACCGCGGTCACAGGAAGTTGTTGTTGTTTCTGTCAGTAGGGTTTAGCCGGCCGAGAGGATGGCCGAGCCTTTTTGTCTTCCTCTTGGGTTGGGGACCCTCATCCGGAGAAGACTCTCTTGAGATCTAAGCCCCACTTTTTGAGAAGGTTCCTATTCTCTGTGGCGGCCTTGTCTACTACCTCTTTAACCACTACAATGGGAAAGAGGTCTTTACCCCAAATACAAGAGGAGATCAGTTTCCTCGGTTCGTGCCTCACCGCAGCCGAGGCGAACACGAACTCTCTACAGGCTCTCCTAGCTTTAATAAAGCTATAGAGATCTTTCGTAACTGTGGCCAGATGGGTTTTGGCCACAACCGTGAACATGTCCTGGATCTTGGGGTCACTTGCCATCGTTTCTAGTGTCGTTTGCAACGACATCGATGCCGCAAGTCTTTCCTTTGTCTCTTGCTCTCTAAGCAAGAGAACCTCCTACAGTTTTGGAAGTGCCTCACCGAACTGGCGTTCAGCAATATCAGCTTCCAGCTTCCCGAATGAGAAGGTAAGGTGTACGTCCTTCCAGTCTTCTTGGTCCAAGGGCAAGGTCAGAGATAACGGCTTGCACTCCTCCAAGGAGGGGCTTGGTTTCCCTGCCTCCACCGCCTTTAAGGCTGCCTTATATCCCTTTTCCAAGAAGGGAAAGGCTCTGGTAGGAGAGGCCACAAGGGAGGAAAGCTTCTTACTTAAGGCTGGCACCTTTGAGTTAGTGAAGCCCCTCTCTTTTTTCGAGCTTGCTAGTAACGACTGAGCTATACTATGGTCAAAAACTATGACCTCATTCGGTTCCGTCTCCTCCTTTGAGGCTGGCTCCCTCCTAAAACGGACATAGCAGTCCGGATAAGAATCTTTGTTGGGCCAAAATTCCACTTCTTCCAGGGGAATTGCTCCCAACTTTTCTGAGATCACGATCTTCCCGGTTGTCATTGGCATGTGTTCGGCATACCTCCAAGGATTGGTATCCGAGCACAAAGGAAGATCTTTCAAGCTGAGCCGCTTCTGGGGCCCACGTGATACTGCAAGTCTACGTATCTCCAGTTTCATTGCAGCTTCCTTCTCATCATTCTTCCTTTGAATTTGTTGGATCATCTCATCAATGGAAGAAAGAGTCCTTCCCAGTTCATCTGGGATAGCAGACGATGTAGACGGAATAGATTGTGGGTCCGGAACCGATGTAACCGACACTTCGTCGATTTCTTCCTCTTCTACTTGAGAAGCCTGGAACAGTTCCTCCTCCTGACCTTCTCCTAGAAGGTCCTTCTCAGTAGAATCCGACACCTCCGACATCCTATCGTCTAATTGGATGTCTTGAAGGGCGGCTGAGACTTCAGAATCTACCGGATTCTGGGCAATTGGTATCTCCACCTGAGGCTGGGGGATGATTGCATCAGCCGATGCTTCAGGAAAAAGGTAGGCACTCTTCTTCTCATTTGGAAGGTAGGGAACTGAGGTGTTTTTCTGACAACACCTCACCCAGGATCGTAACGTTTCCCTGGCAGCATCCCTTGACTCCGTTGACTTAGGGTCGTCAAAAGCCTCGGTAATCAGGTTAGAACAAACTGTACAAACCTGAGGGTCCCAACAGCGGAGATCACCTCTGGAGGCTGCGCATGCTGCGTGCCTCCTGCAATATTGATGTCCACAGAAGTTCTTACTGCGGACATTACAGAACACACTCCCACACTTTAGAGGGTCCTGTAAAGAGAAGAAAAATCCATGAGTATCAAGTGAAGGCTTTCACTTATATTGAGACATTTAGCTTATATAGAAAAGCTATAAAAGAAAGAAAGAAAGACACATACTTGTATTTCCTGTCCAGTCAATTGCTGAAACCTCCCGAGATATTAAAACTAAGGTTAATTCTATTCTAGAATACCTTATGTAATTTCCTACACGGATATTTAAGGTGTAGTTCACACCTTGAGATAAAGTTTTAATATACAGGATAGAAAGAATACAGAAAGAACTTACTTTTTTAGATATTGTACGGTCTCAACAAAACGCTGTACAAGATAACATTAAGTATGATGAAGAACTTTAGTGGTATCACAAGCTCTGTACAGCAGTTTCTGCTAATGCAGTGTGCACTACACTACGAATGCAGAAACTACTGTACATCGCATGCTGTTGTGCCGGCTAGCACGCGCCGGTATGTGCCGGCGTGCGCCTGCACGTGCCAGCCGGCATCTACCCCTGTATAGATCAAAGATATACTATCTTTAACTAATAGGCGGCAGCCCACTGATTCGCGACTGTGTGCCGGCCGGCAATCATTGCCAGCTGACGGCTGAAAACACTAATATCCGGCTGCCGGCCGCTAATCGTAGTGGCCAGCAGATTCGGGCTGTGTTTCTACTGCTGGCAGGCAAAGATAATAAAACCCATGACCGCTGACAGTAGCCAAGAACCAGAGAACCTCCACCTGCTCGGCTGTTGGCTGTTAAGCCGGCAGCCGGGTTAGGGGTGCAACACAATAGTCAGAGAAACAGTATGGATGTAAGGTTATGAGGCGGCAATGCCATACGACCTTCCATCCAGAAAGAGTGAACTTATGGAAGGGGAGAATGTAGCATTCAGGCTTCCAAAGAATCCATAGCCTGCCGGGCTCTAGCGACAGACATGGAAGGGAGACCAAGGGAGGTCTGGGGTTCACTCTGCAAAGAATAAAGGGTCTCTGTCGGCCGACACGTAGTGCCAGCTGGCAGAGAGCTGAGCCTGTCCTCCCTCCTAACCTATACTAGGTACGGAAGTAGGACTGCGGCCAAAAGAAAATAAAAGAAAGGGAGGTGGGGAAGGGATAAGGGTTCTATAGACTACGTTCTAGCAGGAGACACACTCAGCCATTAGGGAAGCTCATCCTAACCAAGAGTTGTCTATTAGGGAGGAAGACTGGCAATACTTGCTATCCTCCTCCCAACCAGAACAAAGTTAGGTGAAGTTATTTCGCCGGGCAACAGAGAAAACTCATTCTCCAGCCCGAGAAAAACAACATAGGACAGTCTGCTAGGCCACTAGAGGAAGGAATCATCTCTTACAGAATCCTTCCAACATGGACTAGGGAAGCAAAGCTTACTGTGTCCGCCCCTAGCCTAGCAAAGGAGACTCATTCTCTATGCTAGGAAGAAGCAGACCACAGATAAGAAACTCTGATGTTCTGCCCTAACCCAAAAAACCAGTCACTCTGGTTATCAGGTCAGGACAGAAATATCCTAGAATAGTTATACCTGAATTATTATACAGATAGAACCACTAGGATTAAGCCGAAGGCTTACAGAGGGAGAGAGGGATTGAACTTAGCCTCCGGAGGAGAAAAGAACAATCAGGGATGTGCGAAAGTATACTACTGTACCTAGAATGCTAGACTAGGTAAGATGAGAATCGATTACCTAAATCACCGAAACTCTCTCGTATACAATCTTGGAAAAATCATTCAACAATATCTTACATGTATAAAATATTTGCCTATAGCTTCAATGATATAACATTCGGAAAAAACTACTAGTACTAGTACTAGTGCCAGACGTCTAGGCTACGAAGCCTCGCGAAGGGCAAGATCAGTACCTTGACCCGTGTCGAAATCACCGAGCTAAAAACTGACGGTATAATATAAGCATTCCTAGCGGAGCTAAATAGCTAAATTATTAAAGCAAAACAAACCGGGAACGTCGCTCTAGCAAACTAAATGACCCATAAGAGCAAGCGATAGCATCCAGGATGCCTCCATCCAGAAAGAGTGAACTTATGGAAGGGGAGAATGTAGCATTCAGGCTTCCAAAGAATCCATAGCCTGCCGGACTCTAGCGACAGACATGGAAGGGAGACCAAGGGAGGTCTGGGGTTCACTCTGCAAAGAATAAAGGGTCTCTGTCGGCTGACACGTAGTGCCAGCCGGCAGAGAGCTGAGCCTGTCCTCCCTCCTAACCTATACTAGGTACGGAAGTAGGACTGCGGCCAAAAGAAAATAAAAGAAAGGGAGGTGGGGAAGGGATAAGGGTTCTATAGACTACGTTCTAGCAGGAGACACACTCAGCCATTAGGGAAGCTCATCCTAACCAAGAGTTGTCTATTAGGGAGGAAGACTGGCAATACTTGCTATCCTCCTCCCAACCAGAACAAAGTTAGGTGAAGTTATTTCGCCGGGCAACAGAGAAAACTCATTCTCCAGCCCGAGAAAAACAACACAGGACAGTCTGCTGGGCCACTAGAGGAAGGAATCATCTGTTACAGAATCCTTCCAACATGGACTAGGGAAGCAAAGCTTCCTGTGTCCGCCCCTAACCTAGCAAAGGAGACTCATTCTCTATGCTAGGAAGAAGCAGACCACAGATAAGAAACTCTGACGTTCTGCCCTAACCCAAAAAACCAGTCATTCTGGTTATCAGGTCAGGACAGATATATCCTAGAATAGTTATACCTGAATTATTATACAGATAGAACCACTAGGATTAAGCCGAAGGCTTACAGAGGGAGAGAGGGATTGAACTTAGCCTCCGGAGGAGAAAAGAACAATCGGGGATGTGCGAAAGTATACTACTGTACCTAGAATACTAGACTAGGTAAGATGAGAATCGATTACCTAAATCACCGAAACTCTCTCGTATACAATCTTGGAAAAATCAATCAACAATATCTTACATGTATAAAATATTTGCCTATAGCTTCAATAATATAACATTCGGAAAAAACTACTAGTACTAGTATTAGTGCCAGACGTCTAGGCTACGAAGCCTCGCGAAGGGCAAGATCAGTACCTTGACCCGTGTCGAAATCACCGAGCTAAAAACTGACGGTATAATATAAGCATTCCTAGCGGACCTAAATAGCTAAATTATTAAAGCAAAATAAACCGGGAACGTCGCTCTAGCAAACTAAATGACCTATAAGAGCAAGCGATAGCATCCAGGATGCCTCCGGTAGGCAACAGCTCTTGTTTACGTTAATATCACTTTTGATTTAATTCAAAATGACAAGAGCTTACATTTATACATAGTAAAGATAATACTCAACTTTCCAGAGGCAGAAGAGGCAGGGGAAGTCATCAAAATGTTGAATTAAATCCAAAATAACGAGAGAACACAAGGGAAAACACCGAGTAGTAGAGCTACACAAAAAGGAATAAAGAGGGCGCTACCGCCATCATCAGATACACACTGGAAACGGAATAGGAGAGATGCCTTATGAGCGGCTCTCTTTTCATTCTCGTTTCAGATTCTTGTCACTATACCCCCTCAAAGTGTTAATACTGTTCGGTGTGAAGATAGCTATGTGTCGTGTTAAGAATACATCCTCTGATATTATGTGATATCCCTGTGAGATTATTTAGGGATATTCGCTCCAGGAGTTAGAATTCTGGATACCTTAAGGTAAAATTCTCTAGGAATATCACTGCAGTCAAATATACCCTAGAAAGCTACCTAATAGGAACTTCCATCAGGACGACATGGCCTGAGCCCCCCCAAAAAATACGTATTTATATATATATATATATATATATATATATATATATATATATATATATATATATATATATATGTGTGTGTGTGTGTGTGTGTGTGTGTATACTTCCGAATTGTTATATATATACCTGTATATATATATATATATATATATATATATATATATATATATATATATATATATATATATATATATATATATATATATATATATATATATATATATATATATATATTTATATATATATATATATATATATATATATATATATATATATATATATATACATAGGTATATAGATAGATAGATATATATATATATATATATATATATATATATATATATATATATATATATATATATATATATATATATATATATATATTTATATATATATATATATACAGGTATATATATAGTTATACATACAGATATATATATATATATATATATATATATATATATATATATATATATATATATATATATATATATATATATATATATATATATATATATACTGTATACATCTACGCACACGAGTCTTTTTGTACTACATCATTGTCGCTAACAGAAAAAAAATCTCACCTGATTGCTCCATTGATTTGAGAAAAATCAATTACGCTCGGATTGGAAGTCATTGGTTAGCGGAGATCCATTCAAAGTAGCTCTCTTGTTTGACACTAAAGAGAGATGATTAAAGAAGCAATCTAATCCTCTTTTTAAATCAGGAGATTTATTAATCATTGACAACAACGCCATGGAAGTATGGAGTTTCGTGTTATTGGTATTCCTTTCAGTTTATGAAATATTTCATTTGTTTTAAAGGTTTTAAAGGTCACTCATGAATGGCAAAGGAAGGGACAATGACACTGCCCTCTCAAGCAGGACAATACCCTAAAAACTGACCATATATACATATGATCAGCGCCAAAGCCTACTCTCCACCTAAGCTAGGACCTTGGAGGGGCAGGGAAGGGCTGCTGAGGACTCAAAAAATAGACCTATAAGCCCTCCCCTTTCTTCATTAGCTCACAAGGATGTTGAGGTTACAGCCACCAAAGGAACTAACGAGTTTGAGCGGGACTCGAACCTCAGTCTGGTGATCACCAATCAGGGACGTTGACACATAAGTATTTATATTGGGTATTTTAGTTCGTACAATTAGATACAGGAATTCTTGGCACACTTCGCTCTGAGGAAGTATATCCAGTCAAAACCTAACTACCCTTACTATGCACCGGGTTTCTGTGTCGCACTGCCCACCACCTCTGACATCTTACCTAAAACTAAGGGTTCCAAACATTTTGTTCCTCTGTAAAAATTGGGCATTTTCATAGATTCCTCTGTACCCATGAAATTGAGAATGCAAAAGAGAAACAAAAAAATTCATATTGTAATTTAATTTTGTTATTCAACCTCAACGCAAATATCATGTATTGCGCAGTACTTGTTATTCTCTCAGTCCCAATGTACACATTGAACAGAAAACAGGTACCATTGGAGGTACAGTACATGGGAGGGAACAAAACCTAGATGGGCAAGAATTATGGAGAGCAAAGATCCAAAGTTCATATGGAAATCCGTAAATTGGAAAGGAACAGTCGACAATATTTCTGAGAACCAACCATCTGAGAATGAATAAAAAAAAAAGAAAAAAAAAACTTTTTGAACAACTTTTTGCTGATGATGGCAATGGTGTGAACGAAGCTCAGAGTGATTTGGAAACCACTCCATATATACATGTGTTAGACGATCCTTTTTTTATATAGCGAAATAAAAAATGCAAAGAGGTCATTAAAAAAGACCAGAGTTATTTAGGTATATGACCAGGAGTATTGAATATTTTACCAGCTTCCTGGCTTATGGTTTTGCTAAGTTTGTTTAATGTTATCTTCTATAAATTGAGTTACCCTGCTAATTGGTGCTATAATAAGCTGTTTCTACTATTTAAAAGTGATGATAGAATGTTGTGCAACAATTAAAGGAGTATTAGTATTATGGAAACATTAGCAAAAATGTATGATATTCTAATATTGAAAAGATTATTGTTATGGCTAAATATAAATAAATGTCAGGTAGATGCACAAAAAAGAAGTTGCTTAGAACAGATATTTTCTCTTAGAATATTATGTGATTATGCTGTATGTAAAAAGGGGAAGCTTTTTGTTCTATCCATTGATTACAGTAAGGCATATGATAGGGTGGCCAGGTGTAGGGTGATAAGGGTTTTGAAGGCACACGGATGCGGTAAATTTATGATTGATGCTGCTATTGGCTTGCGCCAAGGTTCTTCCTTAAATTGTCTATTATTTATTGTTTATATAGACGAAATTGTAGGAATGATAAAAGGTGCTATAGCGAATGACGATTTCTTAGGAATGGTGCTCGCATTATGTGTGAACGGAAATTTACAGTAGTTACCCACAACTATAGAGATTAGGAAAAAAATTTAATAAATGGTAGTTATAGGGAAAAAAATCCATTACAGGTAGACAGTACTAAAATCTGATATTCACCACAATATCTGTATTTAGAGGCTTGGTTTTCAGATTCAGTGAAAATGGCAGATGTAATTTCAATAACCGAAAAATCTATCAAAGCTGTAGTGAACAAATTTTGTATATTTTGTGCTTCCAATAGTTAGATGCCCTTTGATTATAAAAATAATGCTATTTGAGGGCGCTGTCATGTCATAATTTTTATATAGCTCTGAATCATGGTTAACAGGTTACATAAAACGGATCGGACAACAGTATAACCAACTAGTCAAGTGCTTGCCTAGAGTCAGGAGGAATACAAGAATACATCTTTGTTTATTAGAATCTGGTATTCACCCCACCCCCTCAGTCACACAATCTTTAAGCATAGATTTAATTTTCTAAGGTTCAAAGTCAATCTAAACGACGGTGAACAACCCTTTGTGTTTATTCATAAACTCTGTCAAGGGAATAACACCAATGCATTAAGATTTATGTTGTGCCCTGAATGGTATCGTCTCTGTCTGGTGTTTGCCAGATGGGGGTTCGAGTCCCGCTCAGACTCGTTAGTAACATTAGTGTATTTAACCTTACCATCCCTGTGAGCTAAGGTTTGGGGAGCCTATAGGTCTTTCTGATGAGTCATCAGCAGCCACTGCCTGGCCCTTCCTGGCACTAGCTTGGGTGGAGGGGAGGCTTGGGCGCTGATCATATAATAGATGGTCAGTCTCTGAGGCAGTGTTCTGATTGCTAGGGCAATGTCACTGTCCCTTGCCTCTGCCATTCATGACCGGCCTTTAAACCTTTAAACCCCACATCAACTATAATCTATCTGCTGATATAGCGAATCTTATAAGTGCCAGAAATATACAATGTACTAAATTTAACATTTATGCAAATGAACTAAACGTGACAATGACATTACACCCTGTATGTACAGCAAATTTGTTTATTCCTGATTTACTGCGTGAGTCCTTTAGTCGCCTTAGACTAGCGTCCCGTAACCTAAAAATGGAGAAAGGTCGCTGGAGCCGCATACCCAGTGAAGCACGCGTTTGTGTGTGTAACAGCAATGGCATCCAATATGAAAGACTTGCATTAATAGAATGCAACTTGACTAATGATATTAGATTAAGATACCCTATGTAACTATAAGAGAGATTACTCGAGTGCCATATGTGGATGAGATCATGATGAGAGGTAGATTGAGAAGGTTTGGGCATGCTCATTGCACTCCCAAAGAGAGATTAGTTCACCAAACCTTCGGCTGAACTCCACAAGGCACTAGAAGAGTTGGAAGACCCAGGCCTATAATAGTGAGGATTATGCAGCGTGAAGTAGATGATGATGCATGGAGAAGTATAGAATTAAAAGCTCAAGATGAAGACAACTGGCGAAATCTAACTGAGATCCTTTGCGTCAATAGACGTAGTAGGAGATGATGATGATGTTAAATTTCAGAGACACCCGCAGCTTGCTCGGTGAAAACACTCATATATATCCATTATGTAAATACGTCCATGAAATATTAAGATTCTATTCATGAACAGGATTATGCCAGGGTCTTAAGATTTTAATCCTATTATACTAAAAGTAATTTAGTTGTAATGCAATTGACCTATATTTCATTTCATTTATGATTCTGGATAGATATTTTATCTTTGGCAATACCGGAAGTTGTTAGATCAAATTACGAATGTGAGATTTTAAGCATGATTTTCTAATGCATTTTCATATGATTTAAATGTGTCACGTTTCTAAATGGAACATATAATTATCAATATTATTCTAGAAAATTCCTTCATATCATGAATTAAACATTATTATTTCACGGTTAGCTTTTGAATATCAGCTGTATGCTGGACAAAACATTTGTATATTATTCTTGTTCTTTGTTTGCTATTTTGTCAAAATTTAATCTAATCTAGGTCTTCCCCAGGTTGGAAACCCTTGCCCTATTCTATCTGGTTCTTTACTCGCTGCACAGTAAGGGTGTGAGAGGGTGCACTTCCTCAGAGTGTGGTGCGCTAGGAATTTCTGTGTCCAACTGTAAAGGAATTATTATTGTATAATATGAGTTTTAGGTCATTTTAACTGTTATATGTCACTATTTTCGTAATTTAATTTGGTATCTTCCAGTGTGTTATTCGGTAATTCTTTACTTTGACCTGTTATTCCGTAAACTTAATTTGCGTGTGATATTTACTTTGTATTTTAATAATTTTTAATAGGCTTTTTGGTACTTTGTTAGTTTCATTATGTTATTTGGTATTCTGATTATTTCCAGTCTTTTTTCATATCCTTGGATTTCCATTTACTTTCCATATCCAGGGAGATTTAGTAGTTATCATATCACACTTCTAATCATTTGAAAAAAAGATTCTACCTTTTGAGAAGAAAAGTGACGATGTAAAAGACATAATTCTTTTATAACTTTTCTTGTGGATGATTTGTAAAGGATATTTCTAGTAAATATTCCAGAAAAGACTATTAAAACCTAGAAAATAAATACAGTCAAACACGCAATGGGATACGAAAACTGAGTAAATGTTAAAAGGTGTAAGGAAACAGAGGGAACAACGTTTCAAGCAAATGCTTGCTTGCATGTGTTTCTCTTCAACATATCACAGGCAACAAATCATGCAATGCATTCAGAATAAGGTATAAAGAAAAAAACATGAGATTTTCTGAAAATTAGATAAAAATCCAAATAATTGATTACAAATTGCTCTTTTGCAATCCATTTCTATGGGGGATACTTCAACTTTCTATTTGATAT
>NC_090741.1:94512255-94527255 GCF_036898095.1 Palaemon carinicauda | reverse complement strand
ATATGTATATATATATATATATATATATATATATATATATATATATATATATATATATGTATATATGTATATATATATATATATATATATATATATATATATATATATATGTATATATGTATATATATATATATATATATATATATATATATATATATATATGTATATATATATATATATATATATATATATATATATATATATATTTATATATATATATATATATATATATATATTTATATTTATATATATATTTATATTTATATTTATATATATATATATATATATATATATATATATATATATTTATATATATATATATATATATATATATATATATTTATATATATATATATATATATATATATATATATATATATATATATTATATATATATATATATATATATATATATATATATATATATATATTTATATATATATATATATATATATATATATATATATATATATATATATATATATATATTTATATATATATATATATATATATATATATATATATATATATATATATATATATATATATATATATATATATATTATATATATATATATATATATATATATATATATATATATATATATTTATATATATATATATATATATATATATATATATATATATATATATATATATTTATATATATATATATATATATTTATATATATATATATATATATATATATATTTATATATATATATATATATATATATATATATTTATATATATATATATATATATATTTATATATATATATATATATATATATATATATATATATAAATATATATATATATATATATATATATATATATGCATATGTATATATATATATATATATATATATATATATATATATATATAAATATATATATATATATATATATGGGTGTGTGTGTGTGTGTGTGTGGTATAAATTTGTAAGGTATAGATGAAAGACGCTAAGAAAGAACATGCCAAAAGAATGCAAAAATTATTCTAGGAAATCAATAAAAAAATAATAAAAATTATTAATAACAGAAGAACATAAGTTCACCGCTTTAGATCATCTTTTTCATATGTAAGTTATGACCGGAGGGTATCACAAAGTAGTGATAAATTACTTGGAGTAACAGTTACCAAATTGGGCAGCACCAAGCCTTTTTTGGTAATGATAATTCCATTCGTAAAGACTTTAAATCCAAAGGAATTACGACTAAATTCATATACTGGCTGTAGTTACTTTTCTTGCAGAATTACATGATCTAGAAATCAATAATATTGTTTCCCATTTCATATCGTGAATTTATTACACTTATGATTATTTCAATAAGTGCTGTTAGTACTATAGCTGTTGTAATGGCTCATCATTTATTTCTACATATTATTATTCTTTCCTTAAAGATTTTGGTGCCTCAGTAGTATTTATCTTGTAACTGAGCTTCTCAATCGAGCTGGTTTTTCTTCTTTCATCAGTACTGCAGGTCGCCAATAACTGCGCAATGTTGGTCATCGCTAGGGGGAGAGAAAAATGCATAGAACAGATACTATAATTTTACTAAAAATTTACTAAAAGTAAACTGTCAATAAATACGTGTAAATAAGTTAGGCTGCTACACGTTGCTGGAGGGTGCATAGTGTCTCCTCTCATCTTCAGGCATGAATTGAATGGAAGAAGACAGGGCTGGCTCTATCTATACAGCTTGGTAGGATTGTCAAATCGGGTGCTGGTTGCTAACTGGTCCCCATGAGCAAAGGCTCTCCCAATAGCTGAGGTGCTCGACGGAAAGGGATCCGTCACAGTCAGGCTGCTACTACGTTCTCGGTAGGCAAAGTTAGATAAGGTCTGGGTGAGCTACTAGTGCTGCGCTGATTGGACAAAGCAAACACACACACACAGATTGACCCAACAGCATCTCCGGCCAGGGGCTCTTAGGCTCAAGGTCATTGCTCCGAAAAAGGACAAAGCACTGTCTGAGTGGGGCTCAGCACCAGGCAAGCTGTTCTGCTGCTCAGATCCTAGGTCGGGTGAGTCTCAAGCTGGTTGCTCATCGACTGAGGTGCTTGCCAGGAAATTCTCAGTTAAAGGCTGTCAGGCTACTGATCGTCGTCGTCCTCGTCGATGTTGGCAGGACGTTAGGTGGTGTTCCTATGGCCGGAGGAAAGGAGGAACATCTCTTAAGTCGTGTAAGTCATGCAGTAGTACTGATGAAAGAAGAAAGGTCAGAGCAATTGAGAAGCTCAATTACGAGATATATGATACTGAGGCAGCTATGATCAACAACGAAACCTGCTTATAAGAGGGTCTACTTCCAAGATATTATTATTATCATTATGATTATTATTAGCAGGTAAGCAACAGCCATTGTTGAAAAAGCAAGATGTTATAAGACCAAGGCCTCCAGCAAGGAAGATAGCCCAGTGAGGGAAGGAAATAAGTAAACATAGAATAGTGTGCTTGAGTGTACCATCAAGTAATAGAACTCTAACCCAAGACATTGGAAGACCATAGTACTAAGGCAATGGAACTACCCCAGACTAGAGAACATTCTTAACAAGGAATGACTTCTTCTTCTCTCCCTATCCTAAGGTTGGGGACAGTCCAAAGTAATACGTCTGGCAATAGGCTGTTGGGCGTGACCGGAAAGACACACACACACACACACTATATATATATATATATATATATATATATATATATATATATATATATATATATATATATATATTGTATACATATATAACCAGATACTTGGTCTTTATTATATAGGGGGATTATTATTATTATTATTATTATTATTATTATTTAGTCATATACATGGTATCTAGACAACTTGAACTAAGATCAAAGCAGTAATCTATAGCAGTTTGTCCAGCCTCTCCCAGTAAAGCCCGATAATGCCTAAACTGTAGCAAGTCACTCTGGTCCTAAATTATGTCAGGATGCCTGAAAACTTTAAATCAATCAATCAATCTCCGGCAATGTCATTTGCGAGATCGCGTTAAACGAAGACTTTCTGCGGGCCCGTCCAAAGCGAAACTTCTGGCGGAGGACATTTGCATAACCAGTTTAGGCCAAGTTGGAATGATTGAGGAAGATCTTTATTCTCTCTCATATCCAATTGGACAAGTGTTATTTGGACAAGTGTTATTTGGACAAGTGTTATCTATTACTTTATGGAGAGAAGATGAGAGGGGTGGGGTGTACTAAAGGTGCTTTTTAGCACTTTTGCCTTGTTTAAAACAATATAAATTTGAAGCAGTTTGAAACAGATGCTAATGGATGTAGACAACAAATTCTGATATGTTCAACGGTCTTCGAATTGCTATGTAAATTTCATGACTATTGAGAAAGAAAAATTATATATAAATTCAATTTCTGATCCAGAAATTTAGATGAATAATGCCATGTCATATCCAGAAATGTAATTCTATGAGTAAGATTAATTCAATATTGTTGTCACTGAAAATTTAATAAGAATCTAGTAATGTGATTACAGATCGAGCGATAAAACTTACTAAAATAACTGGAAAAATCTTGTGCCAAAACCGGCAAAAAAAAAAAAAAAAAAAAAAATTCAAAATATTGTTAAATTTAAGACTTGTGCAAAATGCCACCCCACCGCTAACCTTGGGGAAAAAAAATGGAATTAACAGCTGCAGTGATAATTCGAGAAGAAGAGTAAATGTAGGAATTATGAAAATATAAACGTGAAGTCATTTCTTTCCTTGAAATTCTTAATTTTACAACAATAAAATCACACAAATTTAGTCTTAGTCTATAACTCTTTCATATATATTCGTAAAGAAAATATTATGAAAACGTTGATATTGTAGTTATCACTCAAAGGGAACCTGATTGACCTGAATTTTAAAACAAGTTAATGGTAACAGGAAATCTCAAAGAGAATACTAGAATTAAACTTGTTTAAACCCCAACAGGAATTTGGAATAAACCTAGAAAGAATTTTAGGGAAAAGATGAAATAGAAAATTATAAACTACAATGCTGGTATCATTTTTATGATTACCATTATAATAATAATCATTATTATTAAGAATTCTATTATTCTTATTCTTCGTATTGCATTTGAAAATATAAGGACGCAGCTAATATTATCCTTCGTCTATCAAGCTTCTACAAACTAGAGAGAGAGAGAGAGAGAGAGAGAGAGAGAGAGAGAGAGAGAGAGAGAGAGAGAGAGAATGACATTTTAAATTAAGAGAAAACAGGAGAGTTCAACAACAGTAATTTTCATAATAATAATTACAATTCATTTTCTTGAATATATTAAAATTACCTTGACTTTATATCTTGTAATGCACAGATGGGTGTATGTGTGTTTGAGTGTGCGTGCGCGCGCGCGCGTGTGTGTGTGTGTGTGTTGCAACCGAATCAGCCAAAAGACGAACGCAGCAATTTTGAAACCCAGTCCATAATTCAAACACCAATTCTTTATTCATGAAATGTTTACTCCTTATAACGACCTCCTGGTTCATGCAAATATTTCCCCAAAATATGATTCAGCAGAGAAACTTATCCCTCGGCGAAAAGAGTCGCGAATTCATATCAGAATAATGAAATTCGCTTAACATTAGAAACATATTTTATATGTAAGACAAATCACTCATCTGTTTATTCCAAGAATCATGTATTTTATGACAAGCATGTTTTTTTGTTATTATTATTATTATTATTATTATTATTATTATTATTATTATAAGCTAAGCTAATAATATTACTATTATTATTATAATCTAAGCTACAACTCTAGTAGGAAAAGCAAGGCGCTATAAGCCCAAGGTCTCCAATAGGGAAAATAGCCCAGTGAGGAAAGGAATTACAGATAAAATATTATACCTGAATGTACCCTCAACCAGAAGGACTCTAATACCAGACAGTGGAAGACTGTGGTACAGAGTCTATGGCACTACCCAAGACTAGAGAGCAATGGTTTGATTTTGGAGTCTGTAACAGTTTTTTTATCTCTTTAGACAATCTTGAAACAAGAGTGAGTCAAAGATGTTTCAAATATACCAAATTATGGGTCTTTTTATTTTAGGATAGCTTCTTTTTGTGGCAAATAGGTGTCGATTATCTCAAATAAATTTCTTAATTCTCTCTAGAGAATACCTAAGATAAATTTCAAATGTAATCAATGACAATTCATTCTAAGGATATAAACAAATGCAAATGATCTTAAATATATAATTATTTTATCAAGCAATTAGAAAGGAACAATTTTTTCTGTCATGGAAAACTATTGCTTAAAAACAGAGGCACAAAATATTTAATTGAATTTTTAACTAATATCTGTGGTAATGAAGATATTTCATTGCAGTGTGATTTATTTCGATTGTAGTTATATGGGAATAAAATTTTCATAATGTTCTTCAATTTGAAGATTGATTGATTGATCAATTTAAAGTTTTCAGGCATCCTGACATCTAAGGTCATTGACGCCGATATAATTTATTTTATATAAAATATAAAAGAACATTCAATTAAAACCTTAAAATTTGAATATCATTATGGAAGTTAAAAAGTTTTCAGAACACTTGCTTCTGAAATAAATCTAAAAAGGCCACTCGCATAGTAGGACACATCATGTCCAGGAATCTTGGCAATGTTGAACATGCCATCCTCACCTCGAGCCTTAAACAGATATCTATTTCTTAAGTTATTATAATTGGGGTATTCGGTCAACAAATGCCTCACTGTTAAAGGTACTAAACAGTCATCGCAATATGGTTGTTGTTGGCCCTTCAGCAGAAACTCGTGTGTCAACAGTGTGTGACCAATACGGAGACGACAAAGAGAAGTCTCCCATTTTCGGGGCATCATGTTATACCTCCAAGGAGATATGACATTTGTTTGTACCAACCGTGTTTCACACAATTGTACATAATTCCTTTTGTATATATTATGCTTGTATCTTCGCTCTTCCCTCGCACTAAAACGAACATGAAAATTCATGTCTGGTTTTTCCTCTGTATTATTGTCTGTCTTGTGAACTTGTTATGTCCTGTTGCCTTGAGGTTTTGTATATAAGGAGAATGTTCTACAATAATATAACTCAGTCGTTTCCAACCTGCCTTTGAGTTCACAGCCTTACTCGGCGCCGTCACATTGGTGACCACAGAGTGACTCGCTCTCACTGCCTTCCACCCCCACCTCCCTCGCCCCTCCATCGTTGGTACTATGACGGAGGCAGACTCTACTACAGCAGTTGGCGCCGCGGCCGCCCCATTGAAACTTTCACCGTTAGCCAGCAGAGAAGCGTTTGCTTGGTTTCAACGCGCTGAAGTCCACTTTCGTATCAGGGGCGTGACTCGCTCAACCACCAAAGCGGATTATGTTCTCGCGGCAATACCCGAGGACACCTCCCCAGAAATATCCGACTGGCTTTGTGAACAAGAAGACACCCCAATAGCGTATGACGCCCTCAAAACATACCTTCTGCAGCAGTACTCGCCGTCGCCAGCCGCCCGTATAGCAAAGCTTTTTCAGCTCTCGCAACAACTGTTGGGGGACCAAAGGGCTTCGCTTGCCCTCAGGGAAATGACCAGTATCGCTCGCCTTCAACCTGCCGCAGACGGCTCTCCTCGTGAGGTGAGCCTACTCCGTGCCCTTTGGATATGCCGTTTACCTGAACCTGTACGCGCTGCCATACCCGATGTCGATAGTTTACCCATAAAGGACTTGATGACCAAAGCCGACGCCCTTATGGACAGCCACTTCAAGACCTCCATCAACGCCTCCACCCCTGACGACGAGGATGCCCATTCAACGTCAACCGAAGCTGACATGAATGCCGTAGAACATACATGGTTACCCCGTGACGTGCCGAAGCGGCGACAAAGCCCCCCACCACCCACCAATCGCTCGCGCCCCAACGAACGACTTCTACAGCCACTTACTACCTCCCATCCGCCGCAGTTTTGCTACTACCACTTCAGATTCGGGGCAACCGCGAAGAAAAGTGCCAAAGATTGTCAGTGGCCAAAAAACGTGTAAGTAGGCCATCGCTTGTGGCGGTGGCCTCCCATGTTTCTAATCTTTTCTTTTTACAGGATGCAGGAACGGCCGTGCGATTTTTGGTAGACACGGGTGCTTGTCGTTCTCTTTTGCCAAGGAAACTCTTCAAGGCACAACGTAGTCTGTCTACATCTGCCGACGTCCGCTTGGTAGCTGCCAACGGATCTGCGATACCCACCTACGGTTACGAGAACCTCACATTATCGTTCGGAAACGGTAAATTCAATTGGAAGTTTCTCGTTGCTGACGTCACCATGCCAATCCTCGGTGCGGATTTCCTCTGTCATTTCCACCTTCTGGTCGATGTCGCCCACCGACGATTGGTCAATGCAGACTCGTACTTGTCGACACCTCTCCAACCCGCCCGCTCTAACCTCGCTCTCGACATCAGCGCACCCACGGATGCCTACGCCCACCTCCTCACGACGTACCCGGAAGTTTTCCGTCCAGAACTTCGCCAAACGCCCACGGTTCCTGCCAAGCACGGTATATATCACCATATCAAGATGACGGGACCCCTAGTCTTCGCAAAATTCAGACGTCTGGCACCGGAACGATTGGCAGCCGCCAAACAGACGTTCGCCGAAATGGAAAAAATGGGCCTTTGCCAAAAGGCCTCCAGCCCATCGTCGTCACCCTTACACATCGTTCTGAAGAAAGACGGCTCCCTCCGTCCATGCGGGGATTACAGGCGCCTGAACATGCAAACAGAACCGGATCACTACCCCCTCCCAAACATTGCCGATGTAACCTCCTACCTGCACAAAGCGAAGGTTTTCTCTACGCTCGACCTCCTGAAGGGGTATTATCAGGTGCCTATGAACCCAGAAGACATCCCCAAGACCACCATCACCACTTCGTTTGGCACATACACCTTCAATTACTCCTGTTTTGGCCTTCGTAATGCTGGGGCAACGTTTCAACGTCTCATGGATGGCATCTTAGGGGACCTCCCTTTCTGTGTATGTTATGTGGACGACATACTTGTGTTCTCCTCCTCAAAAGAGGAACACATCCGTCACCTGCGCATCGTGCTCGACCGCCTGCAACAAAACGGCCTTGTAGTCCGGTACGACAAGTGTACCTTTGGCGCCAACGAAGTGTCGTTCTTAGGGCACCGTATCACTCCTGAAGGAGTCCATCCCCTCCCTGAGAAAGTAGCAGACGTTCAGAATTTTCCCGTGCCCTCGACCGTCAAAGCTCTGCAGGAATTCTTGGGCATGATCAACTATTATCACCGTTTTCTGCCAGCCATTGCCGCCACTCTTGCTCCCCTCTACGCCTCCCTCAAGGGCAAGCCAAAGGACCTGAAGTGGGGTCCCCTTCAAGAAGCAGCCTTTTGCAATGCAAAGAAAGCCCTATCAACTGGTGCGGCTCTTACTTTTCCTATCCCACACGCCCCTCTCCTTCTCTCCACCGATGCCAGCGACGTCGCTATTGGTGCAGTACTCGAGCAGGTGGTCAAAGGCTCGCCCCGCCCATTGGCCTTCTTCAGCAGAAAACTGTCCAAGGCAGAATCGGGTTATTCTACCTTCGATCGAGAATTGCTGGCGGTGCACTTGGCTGTCCGCCACTTCGCCATTTCTTAGAAGGTACGCCCTTCGTCATTCGCACAGACCACATGCCTCTGGTGCACGCCTTCACTCGACAGTCTGACGCCTGGTCCGCCCGTCAACGCCGACATCTCTCCGCCGTGGCTGAATACAATTGCACCCTCAAATACGTCCCTGGGAAAATGAATCCCGTTGCCGATGCCCTGTCAAGAAACATGTTGGCTGCCGTTCAACTGGGATTGGATTACAACGCCCTGGCTGAAGCCCAACGACAGGATCCAGAGTATCAAGCTTGTAGGACATCCTGCACGTCCCTCCGTTGGGAAGATTTTCCCCTCGAAGACTCCAACACCACCCTCCTCTCTGACGTCAGTACTGGTAGACCGCGACCTTGGATTCCTGCTCCCATGCGCCGACAGGTGTTTGATTTTATCCACGGCCTTTCACATCCCTCGTGCCGTTCTACTGCACAGCTGCTGAAGGCAAAGTTCATTTGGCACGGCATTTCTAAGGATGCTAAGGATTGGGTCCGCGCCTGTACTTCTTGCCAAACTTCCAAAGTACATCGACACACGGATTCAGGAGTGGGCACCTTTCCTCAACCTCAGCGTCGTTTCGCACACATTCATGTCGACGTTGTAGGCCACTTACCCACATCACAAGGACATCGTTACCTGTTTACCGTTACCGACCACTCCACTCGTTGGCCTGAAGCCATTCCCATGGAAACTGCAACGTCCGCCTCATGTACATCTGCCTTACTCTATTGATGGATTTCAAGATTCGGTATCCCTGAGCATATTACTTCTGACAGGGGAACCACCTTCACCTCTCAATTGTGGACGTCATTAGCGAATCTCCTGGGCATCACCCTACATCAGACAACGGCCTACAACCACGCTGCCAATGGAATGGTTGAACGTTTTCATCACACCCTCAAAGCAGCTTTGATGTCCCGCTGCAAGGATTGCAACTGGTTTACTCAGCTTCCCTGGGTCCTCCTAGGACTAAGGATCACTCCTAAAGACGCCCTAGACGTCTCGGCAGCTGAAATGGTGTATTTTTTCCTTCTACAACCTCCTCCGACGATCTCCAGCGCATACGTCACGACGTGGGAAAATTTACTCCGTGCCGCCAGACTTACAAGCCCCTAGCGAAGCATCACATACCAACGGACTTGCACTCTGCAACGCACGTCTTCCTGCGCAACGACACCAGCAAGCCACCACTAACGCCCCCTTACACGGGCCCTTTCCTTGTGATCCGACGCAGTTCGAAAGCATTCCTCCTAAACATTCGGGGCAAAGAACACTGGGTCTCCATTGATCGTCTAAAACCTGCTTATCTTCTGCCAGATAACCCGCCTAAAGTTCGCCTCTCTAGATCAGGGCGCCCTATTTAACATGTACAGTATGTCAATTTTAGGAGGAGAGCCATGTACCAACCGTGTTTCACACAATTGTACATAATTCCTTTTGTATATATTATGCTTGTATCTTCGCTCTTCCCTCGCACTAAAACGAACATGAAAATTCATGTCTGGTTTTTCCTCTGTAATATTGTCTGTCTTGTGAACTTGTTATGTCCTGTTGCATTGAGGTTTTGTATATAAGGAGAATGTTCTACAATAATATAACTCAGTCGTTTCCAACCTGCCTTTGAGTTCACAGCCTTACTCGGCGCCGTCACATGTTACTTCTTTCATTTTATTGCCATCTAGACTATCCAAGTGCTGTTACCATTGTTTGCAAAACAATGGGATACCTTCTTGGCAGCAACTCGGATGCAGCATTTTTTGCCAGTAAATCTGCCTTCTCATTCCCAGACACACCTACGTGTGCTGGAACCCAACAAAATTGAACCATTATACCTCTCAGTCCAATAATAAAAAGCCATCAATTTAAAGAATTGCTCCTTATTCATATCATATCCATATTTCTATTTACGTTTATGAAAATTTACCAATATTTTGCCTTTCCCTCGGTCGTAGAAAGGGGAGTGAAATCTAATAAAATATTAACATGCATCAAAATAAATTCCCTTACACAAAAACACATATATATGTACGTATGTATATATATATATATATATATATATATATATATATATATATATATATATATATATATATATATATATATATATATACATATATACATATATATATATATATATATATATATATATATATATACATATATACATATATATATATATATATATATATATATATATATATATATATATATATATATATATATATAAAAATATATATGTATATATATATATATATATATATATAAATATATATGTATATACATATATATATATATATATATATATATATATATATATATATATATATATATATATATATATATATATATATATACATATATATATATATATATATATATATATATATATATATATATATATATATAAATATATATGTATAAATATATATGTATATATATATATATATATATATATATATATATATATTCATATATATTTATATATATATATATATATATATATATATATATATATATATATATATATATATATATATATATATATATCTATAATATATATAAATGTATAAATGCATGGCACAAAATAACATAGTTAATTCATTTGCACAATGATATTCCCCAGCAGGTAAAACACGACAAAAACGCTTGGTCATTTAAATGCAATAATGATAAAAATCAAAACAATAACTGAAATAACAATTATAATTATATATACCAAGAGTATGTTTGTATTATATACCAATTTCATTAACATCGTAATTCTTCATACAGATATGAAAGCACATTTTCTCTAAGGAGGTTCCAAAAACACAGATTACATCATTTACAAATGACTTTAATGGACTTTTCTCTGTATCTATCAATTTAGTGTTTTTTTTTTCTATTACTCTCTAAGTGTTCTCTCCGATTTCCATTTTCATCTTTTCTCCCCTGAATGAATTAGTTAACACGGCTCTGCTAACACTCAAAATGAAATCATTCGATTTGTTTAATATCTTTCACCCTGATTCTTTCACTCTTTTTTTTAACTCGATTTTTTGCTTCTCGATTTCATGCCTTTAATGAATATTATTAAAGCTGGAAATAGGCTGATTATGAAGTCGATTAGTTTGAAGTGAAGGACATACCAATTGCTTATTGCAATGGAGTATTGTATTCTTAAAAAAACACATTATATATATATATATATATATATATATATATATATATATATATATATATATATATATATATATATACATATATATATATATATATATATATATATATATATATATATATATACATATATATATATACATATATATATATATATATATATATATATATATATATATATATATATATACATATATATATATATACATATATATATATACATATATATATATACATATATATATATATATATATATATATGCATTATATATATATATATATATATATATATATATATATATATATATATATATATATATATATATATGATGTATTATAGCCACGAAAGGAAAAATGAAAAAGACTTGATTGGAGTTAGTACTTTCATCCACTCAGGACATTATCAAACTCAGCAATGAGAATACATATACAAAGACATCGTATTTATACAGGAGAAGGGGATCCAACAGCTGTCAGTTTCTTAATAATTCCGGAGAAGTCAGATTTTAGATAAAAGGATAATACTGGATTAACGGAAAACAAACCTGGACTTAGATTCAAATTTCTACCTTGAGTACAGGAGATTAAAAATGATTCAACAATATTCCTTTGGAAATAGTCATTTACATGGATTACTTTTTCCGTCTTTGACCAACCAATTCTGTGACTTGACCCTAACCAGTGGGAGGCCAAGGCATTATTAAGAGAACCCCTGGAGACGGCCACCTGATGTTGTTTTAATCTGACTGGTATACTTTTTGACGTTTGGCCAACATAAAATAGGTTACACTCTGAACAAGGAATGCTATATATTACATTATTATCATTTCCAGAACTATTCTTAATTAACATGTTTTTTAAAGTACAATTATATTTAAACACTACAGCAATATCTAGTTTTTTCAAAAGGGGTATAACATCTAAAAAACAAACATGAAATGGCAAACAAAGCAAATTATTAATTGTTTCCTTTCTCTCTAATTGGACACTATAAAATGTTTTCTTAGCCTTATTCATACATTTTTCTAAGAAATATTTAGGATAACAAAGATCTGTAGCAATTTTTTCTATTTTAGTGAACTCCTCCTCAATGTAATCTGGGCTACAAATTCTCAATGCCCTAAGGTACATGGAGGAAAAAACTGAATGCTGAATATTTTTAGAGTGACCGGAGTAAAAATGTACATATGAAAAATTATTTGTAGGCTTTCTATATATGGAAAACTTAAATTTATCTGTTTCTCTAACTATTAAAACGTCTAAAAATGGGATACGGTTATTTTCTTCATTTTCTATAGTGAATTTTATTGATGACTTATTGGATTTCCTGTCGGGTATTTTAGATGCTTATGATTTACCTTTATCAACCCCTACTATTATTGAGCTCATTTGTTTGTGCATTAAAAAGTGTAAATTTAGTTTTAATGGAGATTTCTATGAACAGGTTTTTGGTATGGCTATGGGTAATCCTTTGTCTCCTCTTTTATCCAACATATATATGGAATTTTTTGAATCTATATTAATCCCTTCAGTGTGGTCTTCCCAAATTGTGTGGTATCGATATGTTGATGATGTTCTAGGTATTTTAGAAGAAAATTTTAATCTTGAGGGCTTTGTTTCAATCATTAATTCATTAGTACCATCAATAAAATTCACTATAGAAAATGAAGAAAATAACCGTATCCCATTTTTAGACGTTTTAATAGTTAGAGAAACAGATAAATTTAAGTTTTCCATATATAGAAAGCCTACAAATAATTTTTCATATGTACATTTTTACTCCGGTCACTCTAAAAATATTCAGCATTCAGTTTTTTCCTCCATGTACCTTAGGGCATTGAGAATTTGTAGCCCAGATTACATTGAGGAGGAGTTCACTAAAATAGAAAAAATTGCTACAGATCTTTGTTATCCTAAATATTTCTTAGAAAAATGTATGAATAAGGCTAAGAAAACATTTTATAGTGTCCAATTAGAGAGAAAGGAAACAATTAATAATTTGCTTTGTTTGCCATTTCATGTTTGTTTTTTAGATGTTATACCCCTTTTGAAAAAACTAGATATTGCTGTAGTGTTTAAATATAATTGTACTTTAAAAAACATGTTAATTAAGAATAGTTCTGGAAATGATAATAATGTAATATATAGCATTCCTTGTTCAGAGTGTAACCTATTTTATGTTGGCCAAACGTCAAAAAGTATACCAGTCAGATTAAAACAACATCAGGTGGCCGTCTCCAGGGGTTCTCTTAATAATGCCTTGGCCTCCCACTGGTTAGGGTCAAGTCACAGAATTGGTTGGTCAAAGACGGAAAAAGTAATCCATGTAAATGACTATTTCCAAAGGAATATTGTTGAATCATTTTTAATCTCCTGTACTCAAGGTAGAAATTTGAATCTAAGTCCAGGTCTGTTTTCCGTTAATCCAGTATTATCCTTTTATCTAAAATCTGACTTCTCCGGAATTATTAAGAAACTGACAGCTGTTGGATCCCCTTCTCCTGTATAAATACGATGTCTTTGTATATGTATTCTCATATATAAATATATATATATATATACATATATATATATATATATATATATATATATATATATATATATATATATATATATATATATATATATATATATATATATATATACATATATATATACATATATATATATATATATATATATATATATATATATATATATATATATATATACATATATATATATAATAGTCAAACACGACTGGCTAAATCTAACGGAGGCCCTTTGCGTCAATAGGCGTAAGAGATGATGATGATGATGATGACGATATCATAGTAATTACTTATTTACTAAATTCCACCCTGCTTTTATAACTAGTGTTATATCTTGGATAATAATAATAATGAAAATAATAATAATAATAATAATAGTAAATGTTTCTCTCTCTCTCTCTCTCTCTCTCTCTCTCTCTCTCTCTCTCTCTCTCTCTCTCTCTCTCTCTCTCTCTATTTGCTACTGCATATATATATATATATATATATATATATATATATATATATACATATATATATATATATATATATATATATATATATATATATATATATATATATATATTTAAATAAGCCATATATTTCTACGCATTATGACTGGATTCTCTTAACGACCTCGGGATCAGAGCCCCAGGCAAAATCACACAAAGACCACGGCTTCTGACCGGCCGGGAGTC
>NC_090741.1:94487255-94507255 GCF_036898095.1 Palaemon carinicauda | reverse complement strand
ACAGTTCATCCATTTCATCAAAAACATTCTCAACTTTAGCAAAAGATTCAGTCATGCTACTTATCATTCTCCTGTCTCTCATTCTTGCGTTATTCATTTTTTTTTACATCATCTAACGAAAAGCCACACACACTATAAGTATCATTCATACTCAGCCACGTTTCATCTGTATTAATACATTTATCCTCCACACTCACTTGTACATTTACACCCTTGTCATACTTATTCGTATTCTTACCTATACCTATAAATTTCCCTTGCACTTTCTCCTCACTTAAAACTTTTAAACGCCTCTTTTTCCTATATTCAACTAACACTAATTGTTTATTTTCCAGCACTAATTTCTCATGCATACTAGGTTCATACTTGCTCATTTCCAACCAATTACTCATCCCATTCTCACAAACATTGATCTTATTCCTTCCACACACACAGGAGGACTCACCCAGCTGAACCCTCTTACACTCTAGTTTCCCGAACATCCTGGCTGACTTATTCTCTTCTTCCTACATACCCTAGCTACATGCCCATCTGCACCACATTCAGTACACTTACCCCGTGGCTCCTTGCACATTCTAGCATAATGACCATCCTTACCACAATTACCGCAAATCACATTTGTATGATTACTCCGACATCCACTCGCTATGTGCCCTGTCATACCACACCGATAACATTTTACCCCTTTCTCTTTCTTGCACTCGCTAATTCTATGCCCTACCTCACCACATCCAAAACAAGCACCAAGAGCCCATCTACATTCATTCTTCTTATGTCCTACTTTCCCACATCTATAACACTTCTCTTCACGGATACAACTACCTGACCTATCTTGCGGCGCACTAGCACTCCTATCCCTCCAAACCTGATTCCCTTGCCTAAACCCTTCATTTGTCTTTACAGGTATTCCCACATTACTCGCCCTAACACTCCTATCTACTACACTATCAGCTACCCTCATCGGTCCTCTCATAACAGCATCTCTAAAACTAACAAATTCTGGCACACTTTCCTCCATTCCAGTTCTTACACTCACAGATTTACTTTCTTTCATACACCTATCCAACTCGTAATCCTCAACTATCTCTAAAATATCATCCCATGTCAATCTTTCTTTCGTCCACCTCATTTTCTCCTTCCGTTTCAAATTAACAAACTCAGCAACATTCTCGGGTACAGTAGCCAAAAACTTCCTCATTAACTCCTTATTCTCATTTATACCTTCATCCCCATACTTCTTCCTAGCTAAAGTTTCCAACCTACATACGTACATTGATATCGCTTCTCCTGCATTCATCCGTGCTTCATCAAAATCATTCTTACGCTTATACTTAACACTCCCTTTCATACGTTTTACCTGCTCAATTATTCTCTTTTTCACACTTTCATAATCAACGTCCCCTACACTCATTATCACTCCATACATCGTCAACAAATACCCAGTCAAATATTCTCCTAACTCCCTAGCCCAAATTCTTTTACTATCACCATACTTATCCTGACAATACCTCTCATACTCCTTGAAAAAATCATATACATCCCTACTGCTATGCTCATTGAACCTTTCACACCGAGGTACCTCTCTCATAAACACAGTCTTACACACATCACGTTCATTATCACTGCTATCATCACTGTCTACTCCCTTGTTACCTTCTTCCTCATTTGAATACAATGAATCCACTTCCACACTTAAATTCTTATCCTTAACCATTCCTTTCTTACCCTTTTTCTTACTTACCACTTTCACCCATTCACGATCGTCCTTGCTATCAGCCTGATACTTTTTCTTCCCTTTCTTCACATCACTTTTACCTTTCCTTTCATCATTCCTCTCACCTTTCTGTTCATCCTTACTATGCCTAATTCCCTTATCTTCAATATCACCATCACTATTACTACTATCACTATCACTTCCTTTCCCATTATCACCTACCTTAACCTTCTCTTCCACTACCAACCCATTCCCCGAAGCTGAGGACACTCCTCCGACTGCACCTTCACCCATTATAGTTTTCATCATCCCCATGACTTGCCCCATCATATCTTCCATTCGTTTCTCTATTCGTTCTTCATTCTCTCGCATCCTCATCTCAACACATTCTTCCACTCTCTCTACTGTCCCCTTTAACTCCCTAAGCTCCTTCTGCATCGCCGCATTCTCCCAGTTCAACCTCTCATTCTCTATTAGCAACCTCTCCTCACGCTCCTTACTCAGCCGCAATTCCTCCTTCAGTAACTTGTTCTGCTCTTCCATTTTCATCAACCTTAATCTAATTTCATATCCAAATGCAGTCCTTTGTCCAAGAGTCTAGCTTCAATCCCACCTCGGCAGTCCCTGTTCGGGCGCCAAAATAATGTGGCGGGATGTTAAAAAAAACAAACCCCACACCCTGAATCACACCTACTGACAATGGTCCCACAACACAAACTTTCCCCTTACTTTATCAACTGGACTCTTGGACAAAAGGACAAACAAAACAAAACATACCCTTAAAACTATATTTCCTAATACCACAATACTTAACATGGAACCATTCACAATCAAAATAATAATCACACTTACAACTAATCATAAACTTCACACTAAATATATAATAACCACCATTCAAATAATCAACGAAACCCCTAACAAAACTTAAATCAACCGCACACCAACACCCAAATAAATATCTGTGTTTATATATATTTTATAGACACCAACACTGTCTATACACACAAGCCAACTGTCTTTTATGGCACAACACCACTATATGAAACCCGAAGATTGTTTTCAATTTCCATAACGGACTTAACTCCTCGGGGTCATGGGTGTCATCGTCGTCGATATCATCATCATCATCATCATCCTAAATCTTAATTGTAATAAACAGGCCAGGTCGTCAACAGTTGATCAATCAAATGAGCAGTCCAAACAAAATCGTAATACAGGCCAGGTCATCAACAATACATCCACTTTCAAAAAACTTGGGTCTCTCCAAAGGAGGAATCACGGCCTGCCAAAAATAAAAAAAAGAAAAACACTTACGAACACTTCTAGCTAACTGAACTATCGCACTATAATCAAAGATAAATAATAAATTGTTCCTATCATTCACAATCACGACAAGCAAAGATAAACAAAACTGTACTTACTCAGAAAATCAAAAATCACTTCCTCGCTGGTAAAGAAAAATAATAATTCCAGCGTTCACACAACTGACTCAGGACGCAGTCAATCAAAAAAAGCATTCGCTCCGAAACATTCACCACTGTCGTAACCTAACTAAAAATGTAAACAAACAATCTCATTTAAACCAACAGTCTTTCTCACCACAAACGATCGTTAACCTAACTACTTTCGCTCGCTAACACAATCTCTCTCTCTCTCTCTCTCTCTCTCTCTCTCTCTCTCTCTCTCTCTCTCTCTCTCTCTCTCTCTCTCACACACACACACAGGATTTGGCAAAAACAAAAAAATAAAAATAAAGCAAAAATAAATCCTTCACAATATGTACATGTATATATATATATATATATATATATATATATATATATATATATATATATATATATATATATGTGTGTGTATATATATATATATATATATATATATATATATATATATATATATATATATATATATATATATATATATATATATATATATATATATGTGTGTGTGTGTGTGTGTGTGTGTGTGTGTGTGTGTGAGGAATAAATCTTATTTACACAATTTTTAGATGAAAATTAAGAACGATATTTATTACGAGACTGGTATTCATATTTCCAAGTCATCGGACGGCTGTGACTGCACCTTCCACATGACTGACCAGTCCAATAAAAACATCAAAAGCTCTGTAAAAAACATATCTGAGAGAGAGAGAGAGAGAGAGAGAGAGAGAGAGAGAGAGAGAGAGAGAGAGAGAGAGAGAGAGAGAGAGAGATGAACAGCAATACAATTGGTTATATAATTTTGGAGATGACAAGGATATTTAGATTTTTTTTCACAAATTTTCTCGTTAATTTTCTTAAAAATACACTGACGGAGTTTTCAGTGTATTTATTAGAAATACGTAAAGAAGGCGTGCTTTTTCTTTTTTTAATACTTGGTAATACCGGAGCTGAATGAAAAAAAAAATCACTGTTTACCAATTTATAATAATAATTAAACAGAATTTCCTGTAATAAAGGAATCATTACTAATTAAATTTGGAACACTTTACCCTGACCTTCTTTCGAGCAAAGCCATGAAAGGTCAGTTTGCAAAAGTAACAGAAACTTGAAAAGGAAAAAAAAGTCTAAAGGAAGGGAAACTTTTTTGACATAATGTTCACAAACGTCTCATCTTTTTTCGTCAGGAGATGAAAACTTTTAATTGGTAGGGTTTTCTTATATTTTGTTCTTTCTTTCCTTGTTCATTTCTTTAAAACCCCAATTTTCTTTTCCTCTTTGACTATCACAATTTTAAGAGGTTTACCTTTGATCGTTTCTGGATCATAACTTCTGAAGCATTTTGAGAACCATATTTTTTTTTTCTAGTGGGAAAGAACGAGAAACATAGTCCAATCGGTCAAGGATAGATGTAATGTCAGTATAATATTTATATAAAATCTCTATCAGACTAGAATAAAATTTTGGGTGATCTTTTGAATTTGAATTGATCACTATTGTATAACAGTGTTGAGACTTGCTCTTTCAAATATGAATCTCGTCGACATAATTGATAGGCGTATCCATTCCCGTGTGCTAAAGTACCGAGTGAAAGACAAACCCTGCTTTAAACATGATTGTAGACGTGCTTATTTGGAGAAGCAGGAAGCCTATCATCTTTGGAATGGTAACAGATCAGATTTGTCTTGGAATAACTATAACTAAACTATCTGAGCTGTTGCTCAGATAGTTTATGCTTCAACTGAAAAAGAATAAGATTTAACAATAAAAGAAACCGTTTCTGGTACAACTAATGAACATAGGTTGGTGGGCTACCCTTACATCTGCACTCTTTAATGTAGACTTCAAAGTTCTTCCTTTACTTAAACCTGATGGCTCAGTCACTCAATGTCCAAAGGAAAAAGCAATTCTTTTGGCTGACGTTTTTGGCAGTAAGCAGGAGTAATGAGAAAATCAATCTTCCTCATTACTGTTTTTCTGAGGCTATCCTAACTATGTTATCTTTTGGTCTCAGTAAATTAAAACTCCCTTGATGGACCTTGATGCTAATGGAGTCATTGACCAAAATGGTACAGTAAACTCTTATTATTCGGAGATTCTCTATTCTTGATTTCCGTATCTTGAGATCTGGCAATTTAAAACTGACTGCACTCCTTTGCACCCGGTATTTTGCATGCCGTTTCCCTCTCCACATTGCATGACACCCCATCTCTCGCTGACTTGACCTAAGTCTCGCATTATCTCTCCTTGCCCGTGCATCTCCTACTTCAGTCATTTTGTGCAGATTCATATTGCTATGTAAAAGAAGTGATGAAAATAACCTGTAGATATCCTGTGTTTATAGAGATATTAGCATAAAATGTAATACGTACATTACACTACCTTATGCACTAAACAGTCTATGGCTCAAGTGTTACATCATGTTTCAGACTTACTGTGTAGAACTTCATTCGTAAATGATTATTGGTGTTGTAATGATACATTTTCTTGTAATTTTTATGTTTGTGTATTCATTTTGTAGGTTTTATAGTTATATTAACTAAAAAATACTATTCATTACAGTAGTAACGTAACTATGTGCTACATGCATAGTTGAATGGCGTGAGTGGACTTGCTGTAAACAGCGATTACATACGAGTGTTACCTGAGCTAATTAAGCTGTGCTATAGTTATAGTACTGTACATATACTAGAGTCATATACACTATAGTAAAAGCGACTGTTTTTAAATAAGAACAACAGTGCTTTGTTGTTACTGTACGTATTATACATGTACATATGAGTGTGGAGATGACTCATGTTCTGTGTAGCGTAGTCTTACGCATGTGTACATAATCTATACAATTACTGAAATATGTTCATTCATTAACACAATGATTATATCATGATAGAAACCAAGTAAAAACAGTATTAGGTACCACAGTGGGTTACTTAGTGTGTTAGCCGACAGCACATAGGCAATGGGCAGTGAGTTGGAATGCTAGGAGTTGATATACACTAGGAGGACAAGTATTCTTACTTTCCGAGCTTGTCTCTGTTACCCAACCCCTGCGAACAATGAGGGATGACTGTATTTTTCCTTTGCTTTTAAAACACACTGCTGATTTCTCAGCTCCTGATTTATCAATTACTTTCTGCAAGTTAACAAGAAGAGGTTCTTTTATTGCCTGTTTGGGATTGGTAATAATACTCCATTTTGTAAATGTTTGTGGTACAGTACAGTACCTCTAGTCCAGCGGATTACTGCTCAATTATCATAAATCCCATTTCATCTAAAGTTTTTGAATGTCCAGTTACAAAACGTTTAAATAGGTATGCTGAAGGTAATCATCTTTTTCCTAGTTTGCAATTTGCCTTTCGTAAAGGCCTTGGATCATATGATGCTCTTCTTACAATAGCCAATGCTGTACAGAAATACACTGATTATGGCCAGGATGTTCGTATGATTGGCTTTGCTTTTAGTGCTGCCTTTGGCTATGTTAATCATGACGGCCTAGATTTCAAATTCAAACAGTTGGAAGTAGGTGGGTCTTTTTATAGCAGCATTATTGAATTTTTGAGTAACAGATTGCAAAGAGTTGTTGTTTATGGGTACCATAGTGAATATAGGAATGTGATATCTGGTGTTCCTCTCCGTAGTGTTCTTGGCCCATTACTCTTCAAACTATATACGAACGTTATGTGGTTTGGCATAGAAAACCATCTCGTTGCTTATGCAGATGATGCTACTCTCTTTGCTTCAATTCCATCTCTTGAATGGGGGTATGGGTTGCTGAATCCCTTAATAGAGGCTAGAATTAGTGCATGAGGAAAGAAGCTGAACCCTAACAAAACTCAAAGTATGATTGTATTTAGGTCTTCAACATCCTGATCTCAACATTGATAATGATTCTTTAACTGTATAAGAGTCTTCTAAAATTTTTGGTGTGATCCTTGTTAGCAATTTAATTTTCAGAAAAAAATATACAGTCAGTTTCTTCTTCAATTGCACAAAAAAAATGGCTTATTGAGAAAGTCCTTCTAGATTTTCGGTGATCAGCCTATTCTGAAAAAGTGTTAAAATTCTTTAGTTCTGCCTTTTTTTGAGTATTGCCCTAAGGTCTGGTCTCCAGCTGCTGAGTCTCATCTTATTTTGTTGGACAAGAACTTGCGGTCTATGAAATTTCTTATTCCTGAGCTAGATATTAATCTCTGGTATGTCCTACAGTTAGTTCGTTATGCATATTGCATAAAATTCATATCTCTGACAATAACTCTAACAATCATTGCCTTCTCCATCATAAGACTCACTACTAAATATTATTTTAAAAGTTTCCTTCCAGCTATAACCAAATTGTGGAATGATCTTCCTAATGAGGTAGTTGAATGGGTAGAACTTCAAAAGTTCAAACTTTTAATGTTGAATAGGGGGACATAAGTCTCTCTTTATAATCTATATATGAAAGGTTATTTTGAATTTGAGACTGTTCTTAAAATATATTATTCTATTTGTTCATTACTTCCTTAGTAGTTTATTTATATCTTTATTTCCTTTCCTAAGTGGGCTATTTTTCTCTGTTGGAGCCCTTGGGTTTATAATATTCTACATTCCCAACTAGGGTTGTAGCTTACCTAGTAATAATAATAATAATAATAATAATAATAATAATAATAATAATAATAATAATAATGGCGTCATGGATTCTATGGTGGTTTCTCGTGTAAGGATGGATGGGTGTATGTAATAAAAAAAAAAACATGTATAAACAGTGGTATATATATATATATATATATATATATATATATATATATATATATATATATATATATATGTTAGGTTTTTGTTTCTCAGCTTGTCTGCCATTTGATTGCAAAATATATTTTCTTTGCATTTTTAATAAGGACAGATTTTCTTAGATAAAGTATTCCCCTTCTAGTAACAGGGATATCAAAAGTAAAACTGAAAATTGAAAAAAAAAAAAAAAAACATTTTAAGCATTTTGCTAGTTTCCAAAACCATTTCTTTTCATCGCACCTTTTTCTAACTTGCAAAATTAAATAGCAAGACTTCACCCAAACATTCTTTTTTTTTCTTAAACTTTTCTTCTGTGTCCTGAAACTTCTGTGCAGAGACCATTTTTTGTTAGTTTCGTTAGTCTTTGAAAAAGTCTGTCTTTTTTCCTGGCTAATTCTTGTGAGTTGGGAACCTCTCCGGACCGCCTTTCCACATCTTCATACACATATCTCACTAGTAAATTAGAATATATATATATATATATATATATATATATATATATATATATATATATATATATATATATATATATATATATATATATATATATATATATATATGTATATATATATATTTATATATATATATATATATATATATATATATATATATATATATATATATATATATATATATATATATATATATATATATATATAACGGATTTTGAGCGACGCAAAAAATCTATCTTTGGGTGAGATGGCCATGTTGTCCTGATGGAAGTTCCTTAAAGTAGCTTCCTAAGGGATATATGTACTACAGTGATATTCCCAGAGAATTTTACCTTTAGGTATCTAGAATTCTAACTCCTGGCGCGAATATCATTAAAATTTCTCCTAAGGATATCGCAATATCAGCGGACGCATTCTTGACAAGCCTCTATAGCAATCTGCACCCCTAATAGCGTTTTACGCTTCGAGGAGGATGTGGCAAAATAAAAGGGAGCCGTCCAAAGGCTATCCCCGTTCTCGTAATACTATTGAGAATACAACAGCGCCATTCCCACAATGGCGGACATTCCTTGTAGCATTGAGCATGGTGTTACAGATACAGTACCACGGGAGGGATACTGTGAAGATCTTTTCTTTTAGAAGAGATGGGTGGGTCCATCAGGACGACATGGCCATCTCACCCAAAAATAGATTTTTCGATTTGCTCAAAATCCGTTTTTTGGGCTCAAGCCATGTCATCCTGATGGAAGCATACCAGAGCATTAGTGTATCTGTGGATTTTTATCAGTGCCTTAGACAGTAGAAAAGGGATCTTGAGGTTAACATACATAGTATGACCAAACATAAGTACACACTGAATATACAAATAGTCTCATAGTTGTATATTTTGCTAAAATAACATCAGTGTCTCTTATATCTATTATTTGATGCATACAAATATATGAGGGATACTTACTTTGGTAAGTTGAAGAACTCTGGCATGTATACATACAATTGTCTGGCGAAAGTGGACGCACTACATTCTAATAGACATTTATCACTAATAAATAACTAGGAGTGATGTTTAGTAAAACGAGTATAGTATGACAATGGGATTATACCTGTAACGAGTACAGAGACTATATTTCGTTCTTGAAGGAAGAAATGATGAGTGCCACTCTCAGACTGAAAAAAAATTATAAAACAATTTCTCTTCATAATCCCTGTACTGGTTACTTCTATCTGCACTGTGTACTTCGTACATCGGCACTAGTGCTATCTGTATAATTCCACACCTGGGACTTTGAACAGAGCTAGTGTTAACATGGTAACACTTAAAATAAAGAAGTCACACCTAAGAAGGATGACCTCTTCTCCCTTTAATTGACAGTCCCAGTCAATTACCTGTTCATCATAGAATTAGACGGCAGGTTAAATATTCTACCTGGTGTCACCACATATTGCTTCAGATCATGGATTTGTCTAGCATAGTGTTTGTAGAACTCTCTGGATGATTCTCATCGGTTACATGTGCGAGGACATGTGAGGTCCCAAACCATTAACTGTTTACCACAGTAATTAGGGGGCAGGTTTTACTGCACTACCTGCCGCCACTACGAAGTGTTTCAGTTCATGCACTTGTTTTGCATAGTGTTTGTAAAACACTCTGGATGATTTCCATCCAGTGTATGAACGAAGGCGCTCAAAGTCCATATACGGAAAGAAGTTCAGTGATGAAGCAATCTTTCTCGGATCATGACCTGCGGGAGTACTGTCCGGATCCGCTCTACGAATAAAGTAGGTGAGCTTCGCCCTTAGTTGTTTTAGGGATAAATTTGATCCAGAAGTTTACCCTTTAAAGAGCTGTCCTCCCCTGAAGTCTGAAGTTCTACGAAGATAGACCTTTAGACACTCTACAGGACATAGAGAGACATCTTCCTTCAGAGGGCAGATTCTTCAGGGACTCCACCTCTTAGTGGGTAGCTCGTTTTTAGCGAGAAAGGATGGATCAGGAAGGAGATTCAGTTCTCCCACTTCTGTGAACTGAATGTGACCCTCATATCTGGATAGGGCCACTATTTCACTAACTCTATCCCCAGAGGCAATAGCAAACAGAAAGATAACCTTTTGGGTTAGATCCTTAAGAGAACAATCTTCATTGTTCACAGATGAGGCATATTGTAAGACCTTGTCCAAAGACCAAGAGATGGGCTTTGGTGGTACTGCGGGCTTAAGCCTAGCACATGCCTTCGGAATCTTATTAAAAATTTCATTCGCCATATCCACTTGAAAGGCATATAGGAGAGGCCTAGTCAAGGCTGACTTGCACGTATATATTGTATTGGCCACCAGGCCTTGGCTATGAAGGTGGACAAAGAAGGACAGACAAAAGTTCATTGAAATTTCTTTCGGTCCTTTTGCTTTGACAAACGCAACCCCCTTTTTCCAGGAAGACTCATATTTTCTTCTAGTTGACTTGGCCTTGTATTCTTCTGAGAATTCTATATTGCCTTCTGAGATCCCAAACCTTTTTCTAATCGCTAGAGCAAGAAAATCATGAAATGAAGGGTTTGGGTTCTCTGTGATAAAACGAAGGCAGTTAATTTCTGAACATTCGGAAATATACCTAGAATCAGAGCTAGGACCAGCCTCATCTAGTCTATCAGCCCCATTAGAGGATCCTCGTATGGGGCTATATAGCGAGGTAGTTTCTTGAATACGCTCGTGATGAAGAGGTCGATTTGCAGTTCCGGGACTTGTTCCCATCTGGGAGGGAATATGTCTGCGTCCATGGACCATTCCAACTCTATCGGTTTGGATCGAAATAGAGTATCCACCGTCACATCGTGGATCAGTTGTAAATGAACTGCTGGTAGGTGCCAATCCTTTAAGAGAGGGATGGGTAACTTCACCAAGACTGTATGAGACGTTCGATTGTGATGTCTTATTATCGCTTCGGTGTCCCAGATCAGTCGTAGGGAGTCTGATCTGTGTGAATGGGGCTTCCCCACCCATGAAAGGACCAGCAGAGTCTTGGGACTTTTGTGCTCTCATTTTTGTTAAGGAAGCGATTAAAGATGGACCGATCTCAGTCTTTTTTTATCTCTTCAAGCATTTGATGCGTGTTTTCTCCAAGCTCTTAACGCATCTTTCGGGTGTGCCCTTAGCACCAGGTCTGTCACTATTGTGAACTGGGGAAAGTTTAATGCTTTTTCCTGTTGGCATTTTGGAAATCTGACTGATTACCTGAATCTCTTGACAGACCTAGCGAGCTTCTTTTATATTCCCAAAGGAAAAGAGAGTTGATGTGACTGAGGGCTTCGATGGTTTTTTAACCATCGAAACCCCTGAGCTGGAAAAGTCGAGACTTCTAAAAGCTTATCTTGCATCCGTGATGTCCCAGGAACCAGGTCATCTCTTTGAATGCACATTGGCCAGACACTTCGGGTGCTGCCCACTCCAGCCTCTCAATCAGGTATATTAATACCTGAACTATTTCTAGGCTGGGCTTTGACGTGACTAACTTTGTCAATCCTTTGAAGATACTTAGGACTGTGAGTCCGACACGTATCTTTCCTAGGATGAATGTTACTCTCTGTAACATGAATTCTAGATAGGAGGAAGGGGGGTGGTTGACTGGAAGGTTCCGAAGGACACCTTTCAAGTATGACAAGACTACGAACGCCGCTAATTGGAACAAGGTCTATATGTTCAGAAGGATTAACATTCAGAACTTGCTGTTTTTTATAAACTTGTTGAGTGGCAACAAGTTCAGAATGACTCATTGATATCTTGAGTCCTTCTCGTGAACACAAAACAGCCTTCCCTGGAACTCGATGAGCTATAGTTTTCTTACCACCTGTATGCTCTATAGCTCTCAGGTATACTCCTCCAGGAGGGATTTGAACTGTAGGAGAAGGTAAGGAAATGATGGTAGGGACATTTCTGTTTCCCATCAATGGCTCATCTTGAATAGGCTATGGACCGAAGGATCGAAGGTCCTGCAATCCTGAGGGAAAGTTCCTCCTAGCCGAAGCGTCTTTATGCTTCGAGTAGTCAGTAGGCTTAGACTTTTGACCATCTGCTTGTAGCTCCGTGGTCACTGGAATAGTGGGATGTTGTTGAGCAGCCCGGATATTTCCAGCATTTTTTATCTTCTTTTTAGGTTGGGGACCCACAACCACAGAATATTTTCTCTTTGAAGGAATGCCCCATTTTTGGAGAAGACTTATGTTCTCCATGGTGGCGTTCTTAATTACTTCCTTAATGACCTCGTGTAGGAAGAGGTCTTTACCCCAGTTGTTGGAAGATATTAGCTTCCTTGTTTCGTGTTTCACTGTTGCATTAGTGAACACAAACTCTCTACATGCTCTCCTAGCCTTCATAAAGACGTAAAGTTCTTTCACCAAGATAGCCATATGCATTATTTTGGCTATGACCATGAGCATGTCTGGGGTACTTTCGTAGGTTGAACACAACTCTATGTAGTTTTAAAGAGAAAGGGATGTTGCAAGTCTCTCCTTTGACTCATATTCATTACACAAGAGCAACTCAGACAATTTAGGGAGACATACCTTGAATTGTCGACTTGCGATGTCCTTGTCTAATTTTCCTACTGAAAATGTCAAATGGACTTCCTTCCAATCCTTTTCCTGTCCGGGAAAATCTGGTGACAAAGGCTTGCACTCATCGAGTGTGGGACATGGCTTACCCGCCTCTACCGTTTCGGCAACAGAAGTAAATGCCTCCCTCATAAAGGGGAATGAGAGTGAGGTAGGAGCAAGAAAGGAAGGGTGTCTGTTATTCAGTGAAAATACCTTCGACTCTGAATAACCCGCCTTTCTTAGACTACCTGAAAGGATAGTCTGTGCCTTATCATGGTCGAGAATCAAGACCTCCTTTAGTTCCGTTCCTTTTCTTGACTTGGGTTTGTACTTCAGTCGAACCCAACAATTAGGGAAAGCATCAAAGCTTGGCCAAAACTGAATTTTGTCCAAAGGAACAGCACCTATTTTCTCTGAGATGTAGAGATTGCCATTTGAAATCGGCATCTGCTCCGCAAACCTCCAGGGATTGGTTATGGAGCATGTTGGTAGGTCTTGATTCAAGGGCCGTTTGACTGACCCCTGGGAAACGACAAGAGAAGCTTTACGAGGCTCTATCTTGCGTTTTACTTCCTGCTTTTCGTTTTGTTTACGAAAGCTCTCTATTTGATTCTTCAGCTGGATACATAATTGTACCATATTATCCAATAGAGGGGTAGAAGACAAAGATATCAACATCGATGGCTCTATAGCCGGCATAGGCGGAGGAAATTCCAACACAACATTTTCCTCTTCTACCCTGGGGCACTTCTTGCCCTTAATTCCAAAGGTTTTCTGGCCATCAGGGGATGTAGTTGGCTCCTGAGGCACTACTGTTTCCTCACATGCGTCCGGAAATAGAAGCTTACGCATCATATCATTAGGTAGGAAAGGTCCCGGAGAGATCTTTTGAAAGCCTCTCAACCAGTTGTGTAATTTATATTGAGATGTATCCCTAGACTTGGGACTTTCCAAACCTTCGGACATTAATGTCCGACATATATTGCATCCGGAAATAATATTGCAGGGGGCATGAAACCTGCAAGTATTATGACCGTAAAAATACTTACTCTTGGCCTTGCAGAGGACTGCAGCACAAGGTATCTGGTGTTCCTCCTGTAAAGAAAGGAAAACAAAATGAGTATACAATGGATTGTATCCTTGATAATCAACATGCAAATGTCATTTACAATAAAGTAGCTTAGGATAGTAAGCTATAAAGGGATAGTAGGAGATACATACTTGTGTACCCCTGTGAGCAAATGCTGTTACCTCCCCTCAGTATTAACTACATGGACGTTTCTCTATTGAGTAACTCCAAGTAGAAGGGCTCTTACCCCTAGGGGTAGAGAAGTATCAAATCACTTTCCCAAAATAATGTTGATACTGTGGGGTCAGGATGACTGATTCTCTATCAGAATATTGAAGAAAACTATTCATTCAATATATGAGCGGTACCAGCGGAATGCTCTTACAAGGGTACCCAAGGTATGTCAGAAAATACTTCTGTATAATGGTACTGTAGTTTTCTAATTGCAGTAAGTCTATATTGCAATTTACTGGCTACTGTACATCATGAATTGTAGTCTAGTCATTATGCAGCCTTCATAGTAGCATATGACAGTAAGGTCCATCTAGCATCTAGCCAGATGGACTAAAGAAAAAGAAATACATATATTTGTATATCCCACTCAGCCTATTTGCTGTAGTCTTCCTACTATATTAAAATATAGAGTTTCCTGATCCGGGAGACTCAAACCTTTAAGGGTTAGGAGTGTATTACTCCTGCCTTGAAGTGTTTAATATTGAAGGGTAATCCTAAAACTGTTTCTAATCAGGATATTGAAGAAATCATATTCATTCAATATAGGATTGGGCTCAGCAAATGCCTGTGTTGGATATCCAAAATATATTGGAAATAACTACTAGTATAAACTATATAGTAGTTTTCTATCTGCAGTATATTCTATACTGCAGATAAACTGGCTACCTGTATAATATATACAGTAGTTCAGCCGGCATGTAGCCGGCATAGCTAGGTCCTATAGCAGCAGTCCAAGGGAGGACTGAAGAACCTTGGGGACAGAAGGGAATTCCCACTCACGGCCATCATGGCCGCCGGCAGCCGCCAAGATGGCTGCTGGCTGGGCCGGCAGTTGCCGACAGATGATGTGGTTGGCGGTAGTATGCCTTGCCGTCAGCCAAAGTCATGGCTAGAGAGGGAGTCTGGCTGGCTCCGGCAACCTACCGACAATGGCAAGGTTGCAAGATGCCGGCCTAAAGAAAGACAATGGGTCAGCCATCTAAAGGGGACAGAGGGGTAGGGAACAGGGTCCTGTAACGAGTGTGAAAGGAACTGGCAAAATTGTCAGTCCTACCACCTGTTAATAGAATCTCTGTTTCGGTATCGACAGAATCCCAGGGAACAGTAGAGACTCAGTTCTCCATCCCAGAGATTGCCGACACAGTTAAGGGGATGGCGGCACTGCCGCCTCCTCTCAACAAAGACGAAATAGAGTTCCAGTGCCACATATCCTAGGCTGAAAAATATTACTCTTCAGCCCAGAGTACTGTGGCACAGGACTAGTCTTTTAGTCGCAAGGAGAAGATGATATCTTACCATAACTTCGAGTCAGGCTAATGAGGGCTAACCTCCATTGCCGGCCACCTAGCCGGCAGGGGAATGATGGTATCCTACAACCCATTCGCCCTGCCGGCAGGTCGCCGACATAAGACTAAATACTCTGAGATTCTGACTAAATCTCAAAACCTGCTGGTTTACCACAACCAACGGTTAATGGAAGAGGCAGGACAAACCGTAAGTTAGCCATGTCTGAATAAAATTCAACGCACGGCTATTAGGGTTGTAGCCTGAGGCTACACTCAGAGGGAAAGAGATTACCCTTAAATCTCCGAAGAGACGTGTAATGTGTCATAATATTCTAGGAGGTATCAGTCTCCACTGAATGAAAACAATACACGAGGGTAACCAGGGAAAGTCTGAACGTATAGTAAAACGTCTAGGTTAGGTTACCTAGGCTAGACGAGATCTCGGTTACCTAAATAACCGAAACTCTAACAATACAATCGACAGAGAAAAGGGGAAAAAATTATGCACATTATCAAATCTTTACAAGAATAATTGCCTAAATAGCTAAATAATTAGAATAAGTAAATAAGGCTATTTAAAACTTGAAGTCATTCTGCTATCTAAATAACACATGGCTAACGAACGACGGCGCCATGGCGCCTCCAGTAACTGGCCTAGCTCTTAGGAACAATAAAATACTCTAATTTCATTGTGAAACAGAAGCTATAATATACTCATAGTAAAGACCCGATACTCAACTTTCCAGAGGCGGAAGAAGATGGAGAAAGCATAATTATAATCCTGTAAAACGATCGAAAAGTTAGATCACTAGGGAATACCATCAAGCGAAATCGCTACAAAAAAAGGAATGTCCGCCATCGTGGGAATGGCGCTGTTGTATTCTCAATAGTATTACGAGAACGGGGATAGCCTTTGGACGGCTCCCTTTTATTTTGCCACATCCTGCTCGAAGCTATGGAGGCGTGTCAAGCATGCGTCCGCTGATATTGCGATATCCTAAGGAGAAATTTTAAGGATATTCGCACCAGCAGTTCGAATTCTGGATACCTAAAGGTAAAATTCTCTGGGAATATCACTGTAGTACATATATCCCCTAGGAAGCTACTTTAAGGAACTTCCATCAGGACGACATGGCTTGAGCCCAAATATATATATATATATATATATATATATATATATATATATATATATATATATATATATATATATATATATATATATATACATAGCTTAATATTATCTATTCCACAATTTCATAATAAAATTAAGTGCACAGACACATTAGAAATATTTGCAATAGGATATATTGTATTGCTCTGTTGCATTTTCATTTTGTAACCTATATACGTAATTTATTGCCCGTTTAACTATTGACAATCTCTTACCTAGTCTGTTCAATACTTTGAAAAGGTTCTCTCAAGACTGCATAGTTTATATTCCTCTTTAATTCAATTCTGAACTCTAGATGTTTTGTTTGTCAGGTCTATACAGTATGTTCAACACCTATATTTAATTTTCATTAAGGAAAGTTAGTCCAAGAGTTAGTTCTTTCATATATCTCTTGTATAAACCTTACTGCCTCTCTTACTTTTCCAACTTCCTGATCCAATACTTCTCTCATTCTTTTATCATCAGTTACATTTATTTTTAATAATTATCAAAATCATTCATTTCTATTTTTTCATTGTTTCTATTGATATTCTACTCTATTTGAATATTACATTGCTGATGCTCACATTTTCTCTAATATTAGTCTTTTCGCAAGCATTCCTAAACTCCTATAACTTTTTGCATTTTTTTTTTTTTTTTTGGTATCCCACGTCAACATTGTAATTCAAAATCCAAACTTTTTGTAATTCAACAATTTTGTAGCTTCAAAAACACACAGGATTGATGATATCTGTAACAATAAACATTTATTTTCTATTATATTGTTTTTGGACGTAAAAGTTTTGTTTTCCAAGACTCGTGAGTGTTCCAATGAAAATTTCTTCCTAAGATATAATTTCTTTCATTTTTGTTCCTGATTACTTTTAACTGAAACCTTTGTTTAAAATTGTCAAAAATTGTTTTTGACTCAGAGACTTAACTTATACTTTCAAGATTTTACTTAAAATTGTCATATTCATTTTTCGATAATAACGCCTCTTGAGGACTCATTCACTATTCCAGACTTCAGCTCTAGAAATCCTGACACCATTTCAACGTTGGCGTTTCCTATTTCACTGATTTCTGCCCCTGAAAATTCCGAAAGCAGTTGGGAGCGAGAGGAGATGTAAACTGGAGAACTTACTCAGTATTTCCACCTGGGCCTAACCAGGTTATGAAAATGGCCTCTGTCAAAAGTTAGGCTTTGGACGGATCCGCAGAGAGTTTTCCGTTAACAAGGTACTGTGAAATAGATTGCCTGACACAAATCAAGTTTAGGAGTCGAGCGAGTTGTTTGACGCTTTGGACGACCATTTCAATATGTGCCGGAGGCTGAAGTTCATGATGATAAAAAGAGATCTAAATTAAACATGCTTCTTTTATAATTGTATGTATCTAGGATTATTTTTAACACTGGAAATTATTTTTCATATTATATACTTATACTTTAGGGATTTACTGGGTCAAATTACAGTCCAGAGTGATAACGAAACTTGGAAAAACAAGTAGGTAATCTCTCTCTCTCTCTCTCTCTCTCTCTCTCTCTCTCTCTCTCTCTCTCTCTCTCTCTCTCTCTCTCTATTCATATATATATATATATATATATATATATATATATATATATATATATATATATATATATAGTATATATATTTCATATATATACATATATATATACATTCAGTAGCTAATCTCTCTCTCCCTCTCTCTCTCTCTCTCTCTCTCTCTCTCTCTCTCTCTCTCTCTCTCTCTCTCTCTCTCTCCTTATATATATATATATATATATATATATATATATATATATATATATATATATATATATATATATATATATATATATATACATATATATATATATATGTAGAAAGGCGAAGGAAAGCAGATACTTCAGCATTTGGACGGTTTATTGGCTAAGCTTTCGGGAACAACATTTCCCATCATCGGAGATAAAAAAGTGAATGTAAAACACCGGTCAATATTTTATTAGGAACTGTTATCCATATGACGTATTTGATAAATTTACAAAACAGTTTTTAGATAACGTTTTTACTCCGAAAGCCACCGTACTAAACGTACCAAAAAAGCAAATGTATGTGTCTCCACCATTTATTTATAATTATAAAAATGTTAAATGTAAACTTGAGAAAGATCTTTCTAATTTGTATCCATATGTTGATTTTAAGTTTGTATTAAAAAATCCACTATCCATAGGCAGCATAATCACATTCAAAGACACTCTACCAGATTTGATGCGGTCCTCAATTGTTTATTTATACAATTGTCCTAAATGTAATTTGGGAACCTATATTGGTTGTTCCAACCGTCTCTTGAGGATCCGCATTGACTCTCATAGAGGAGTCAGTCACCGTACAGGTTTTATTTTAAATAAAAAAGAATTTTCTTCCATACGTAATCACGCTCAAGAATGCAAGCAATTAATTCTAATTCTAATTTCAAAATTCTAGCCCAATCCCCCAATAGCTATTCTCTACCTACCCTAGAATCTCTTTTCATTAAACAGCTATCCCCTACTCTCAATCACTCAACAACCTCTGTTCCTTTACATATTGCCTAACGTCTTTCCCCACTTAATCTTTAAACCATTCATGCTCTAACGTCTAAACCTCCCCGTCCTTCCATGTTTCAGTCTTGGATTTTTTTCCATACTAGGTGTGTTTCTTTCTTATCCAGAGTTTATTTTATTTTGTCTGTTTTTTTTTTCTTTTATTCCAGGTTATTTCTGTGTATTATTATTTTGATTCCCATATCTATGATGTTTTGTGAATTCTTCTTTAAAGTTTTCTGTGTATTTGTTCTGATTTCGATATTGCTGTTTTACTATATCATTCATTTAATGTTTTAACGTTTTAATTTTTATTTATATGGTTTAATTTATAATTTTTGAGTATATTTCATCCACTTCATTTTTTAAGTATTTCGATGTATTTATTATAATTCTTGCCTTTTTAACAGAATTTCATTGACTAACGTAATGTCTATTGACCTGTGTTTTACATTCACTTTTTTAGCTCCGATGATGGGAAATGTTGTTACCGAAAGCTTAGCCAATAAACCGTCCAAATGCTGAAGTATCTGCTTTCCTTCGCCTTTCTGCTAAACCTCAAGCTTTCTAGAAGCGAAAATGCCATTAATTATATATATGTATGTATATATATACACACATATATATATATATATATATATATATATATATATATATATATATATATATATATATATATATATATATATATATATATAATCATATATATACATATATATACATTCATATATATACAT
>NC_090741.1:94464755-94479755 GCF_036898095.1 Palaemon carinicauda | reverse complement strand
GTCTCGTAGGAGGTGATTGACGAGATACGAATTCGGGAAAGAAAAAGGGGAGCCGCTCCCAAGGCTTCCCTATCCCCCGATTCGTATGCGTGCCTGGCGCCAATCCTGGCACCATCTGTATTCCTTTTTGCGTAGCTTAACAACTCGGTGTTTTTTCCTGTTTTTCTCGCAAATCTTGGATTTATTCGGCTTTTCATGGCTTCTTCGTCTTCGTTGGCCTCTGATAAGTTGAGTATAGTGTCTGTTATGTATAAATGTAGGCTCTTGGTAAAATTTTGAGTGATTAATAGGATTAATCTTTGATACAAGAGCCGTAGCCTACCAGAGGTGTCCTGGACACTGTCGCTCGCTAGGTATAAATTAGTTAGTCAGAGCGACATTCCTGGTTGTTTTGCTTTAATAAATTTTAGCTATTTAGCTTTACATAGGATTTCCTTTCGTGCTTAGTATTATTTGGCGAAGTATTCGCCATTCTGGCCTACGCTAGGCCATGTAGCCTAGTCGTTTGGTCCTAGTACTTCATGCATGATTTTGGTTTTTCCGAGTGTAATTAAAATTTTATTGAAGCTTTAGGCTATAGCTTATACATTTTAGACTGTGTGGAATATTTCCAAGATTGTATACGTGTGAGTTTCGGTGAATTAGGTAATCGATTCTCTTGGTGCCTAGGCTAATTGCTTGGAGCCTTAGTATACTTTATCATACTCCCCGGTTGCTTTCTTTTCTTCGGAGAAGGTATGCAATCCCTTTCCCTCTGTTTAAGCCTTGGGCTTATCCCTAAGTGGTTTTTTCCGAATTTATTTTCGATAAAACTATACTAGGGTGTTACTGTACCTTCATGTTCCTGTGGCTATGGTTCAAGAGGGACAGAACAACAGAGTTTTTAGTCTGAGTCCGTGTTGTCTGGCTTGGGGCAGAGTTCCCCTCGCTGACCTAACACTTACAAAGGGAGCTTAGCTCCCTTAGGTCACTTCCGAAGGTTTCTGTAAGTTATGATTCCTTCTTTTGTGATCGACCAGACTAAGTCCTGTTGCTGTTCTCGGGGGAGGATAAGTTCTTCCCTTGGGAGTAGCAACGCCTTCCTTGCTTTGGTGCTCTGGAAGCTGGCAAGTATTGCTGGCCTTTTCCCTTAGATCTCCCTTAGGCTAAGATAAGTTTCTTGGCTGCGGGTGATCTGTCACTAAAGCAAGGTTGGCAGGACCCTCTTGTCCCTTCCCCCTCTATCTCCATAATGGCCTAGCCATTACTGTACTGTACCTTGCCGGCCGGCAGAGCTGGGGTATTACTGTACTGTACGTCGTTCTACTTCTGGACCTAGTATAGGTTTGGATATGGAATTGACTCAGCCCATTGCCGGCCGGCAGAGATGCTGGCCGGCAAGGGTCTTATGTTTTCGAGTGCTGCCCGGACCTCTCTTGGTCCCTCATCCATGCCTGCCGGCAGAGCCGGACGGCATTGGTCAAGGAAGCCTGAATTAAGTTTCTCCCCTTCCTTATATGCACTCTTTCGGTTGCCGGGCTTGGGGGGTTGTGTACACTCTTATCCCGGCATCCATTCTATTTTCTTCTAGTGCTGTACCTGTCCCGGCTGCTGGCCTATGAGGCCGGCTGCCGGCCTATGAGGCCGGCAGCCGGGCAGGTGTAGTCTTCTGGTTCTTTTGCTGCCGGCTGGCATCGGTCTTGTACCTTTGCCGGCCGGCTTATGTCAGTCCTTGTCTGCCGGTCACCAAGAGTGTGGCCGGCAGCTGGGTACTACCTTGTGTAGTTGCTGGCCGGCAGGCATTGCCGGCCAACACTGGCTGTTACCGGCCGGCAGCTGCTGCCGACCGGCACAGGCATTTGAACCAGAGTGCTGCCGCCCTATAGCTGTTAAGTAGTATACTTTAAAGCTAGTTGTGGTGTGTGCCGGCCGGCAAAGGCAGGCCGGCACACATCCTCCTATACTGTACTAGTATTCTTCTGTATAGCATATACAGTAAGAAGAAAACTATAGTAAAGGTTTAGGTACAGCACTGTATCTTCTAACACTATTGTGTTTTCTTGCACAGCCCTTTGCTGTTGCCCTCAGATAGGAAGCAGAGTTCTTCCCTGTCTATTATCCAGGATTTTAAAATCATTGCCTAGGTGTGAGCTCCACCTGTTTCCTCTGGAAACCTTGCATTGGTTACTCTAGAAGAGATAAACCATTTTGATTTTATTATCTGGAAGGCTGCAACAATGGGTTGTGAGGGAAACACAAGTGTGTGTCTTTCCTTTATCAATTGTTATGCTATACTATGCATATCCAGTGATACATAGTTCACTTGATACTCATGGAAATTTCTTCTCTTTACAGGAGGACCCTCCGAAGTGCGGATATGTTTTCTGCAATGTCCACAGCAAGAACCTCTGTGGACATGAGTGTTGTAGGAGACACGCAGCATGCACTGTCTCCAAGGATGATCTCCAGTATTGGGACCCTCAGGTATGTACTGTATGCACTAACCTGATTACTGAGGCTTTTGATTCCCCTAGAACGGCGGAATCAAGGGATATAGCAAGGGAAAAGCTTCGTACTTGGGTAAGGGGCTTCAAGAAGAACACCTCTGGCCCTTATCTTCCAAGTGAGAAGATGAGGGCGTATCTTTTTCCCCAGGCATCAGCTGAGGCAGTGATTCCCCAGCCTCAAGAGGAGATCCCTCAAGATCAAGTCCAGGTGGACGTGGAAGTCGCAGTCGCGATGCAAGACATCCAGTTGGATGACAGGATGTCTGACCTGGACGAACGTTTGGAAGAAGACCTCCTGGCAGAAGGTCAGGATCAAGTTCAAACCCCGGATGTCGCAGAGGATGAGGTCGACGAGGTGTCGGCTACTCCGGTTCAGATGCCGGAGCCTATCCCCTCAACATCGGCTGGTCTCCCAGTAGAACTGGGACAGGCCCTCTCTTCGATTGTTGGAATGATCCAACAAATGCAGAAGGAGAATCAGGAGAAGGCGGCTGCAATGGAACTGCGCATGAAGTCCCTGGCAGAATCACATGGGCCCCAGAAAAGGCTCAATGTGAAAGACCTTCCCATATGCTCAGATGCTAACCCATGGAGGTATGCTGAGCACATGCCGATGACGACTGGAAAGCTGGGTTCAGTTCCCCTAGAGGAGGTAGAATTCTGGCCCAGCAAGGCATCATATCCGGACTGCTATGACCGGCTGAGAAAAGAACCAGCTTCAAGGGAGGAGACAGAGCCGAAGGAGGTCATTATTATGGACCACGCTAAGGCTCAAGCCCTACTTTCATCCTCGATGAAAGAGAGGGGCTTCTCTAATTCGAAGGTAGCTGCATTGAGCAAGATGCTTCCTTCTTTTGTGTCCTCTCCTGATAGAGCCTTCCCCTTTTTACAGAAAGGGTTTGCGGCTGTCCTAAAGGCAGTCGAGGCCGGCAAGCCTTGCCCCTCCCTGGAGGAGTGTAAACCCTTGTCGCTGGCTCTGCCTATGGACCACAAAGACTGGAAGGATGTCCATCTGACATTCTCAGTGGGAAAGTTGGAGGCTGATATTGCCGGACGGCAATTCGGCGAGGACCTCCCCAAGCTGTCCGAATCTCTTTTACGAAGAGAGTTCGAGACAAAAGAAAGACTGGCTGCCTCAATGTCTCATCAGACTACTCTTGAGACGATGGCAAGTGACCCTAAGGTCCATGAAATGTTCATGGTAGTGGCTAAGTCTCACCTAGCCACAGTGACGAAGGACCTTTATGGCTTCGTCAAAGCAAGGAGAGCTTGCAGGGAGTTCGTGTTCACCGGGGCTTCGGTGAGACACGAGCCAAGGAAGTTAATCTCCTCCAACATTTGGGGAAAAGACCTTTTCCCTACCGATGTGGTCAAAGAGGTTGTTGATAAGGCCGCCGTGGAGAATAGAAACCTTCTCCAGAAGTGGGGCCTGGCTATCAAAAGAAAATCTTCCCCGGATGAGGGTCGTCAACCAAAGAGGAAGAATATGAGGACTAGGCTACCGTCTCGGCCAGCCAAGCCTTATAGACAGCAACAGCAACTGCAATTGCCTTTGCCTCCAGTGCCCCAGATGGTGGCTCAAACCCCGACTACTTTTCAGTGGGTACCCCAGGCTGTGCCAGGTCAGTCAACCACATTCACCCCAACGTTCGAAGGACAGTCTTCTTCCTTTCGTGCAAAACCTAGAGGAGCAGCCAGAGGCTCGTCTAGGCGCCCCTCAAGGGGAAGGGGATTCAGAGGTGGTCGTGGTCAGGGAGGCAAGACCTCAGGACGGCAGTCCAAGTGAAACGATACCGGTAGGAGGGAGACTGATGAAATTTTGGGATCGCTGGACCTTCGATCCCTGGGCCCAAAGCCTACTCAAGAATGGACTGGGTTGGAGCTGGTACAGCACTCCACCCCCGTGCCTTCGGTTTTTCCAACACTCCACCCCCGTTTTGGAGGAGTACGTTCAAGAACTGTTGGAGAAAAAGGTGATCCGAAAGGTGAAGTCCATCAAATTCCAAGGGAGGCTGTTTTGTGTTCCCAAGAAAGACTCGGAAAAGCTCAGAGTCATTCTGGACTTGTCGCCACTCAACAAGTTCATAGTGAATTGCAAATTCAAGATGCTAACACTGCAACACATAAGGACCTTACTGCCCAAGAGGGCATACTCAGTCTCTAGAGACTTGTCAGACGCCTATTGGCACATTCCAATCAGCCGTCGACTCTCCCCCTACCTAGGGTTCAGGCTACAACAGAGACTGTACGCCTTCAGAGCCATGCCATTCGGGCTAAACATAGCACCAAAGATTTTCACGAAGCTTGCGAGCACAGCTCTCAAACAATTACGCCTAAAGGGAATTCAGGTAGTAGCCTACCTGGACGACTGGCTGGTGTGGGCAGCATCCGAGACCGAATGCTTGCAAGCTTCCAGTCAGGTGATCCAGTTCCTAGAGTACCTAGGCTTCAAGATCAACAGAAAAAAGTCTCGACTTTCTCCATCCCAAAAGTTCCAGTGGCTGGGAATCCACTGGGACCTTTTGTCACACAGTTTCTCCATCCCGACGAAGAAAAGGAAGGAGATAGCGGGCTATGTCAAGAGACTTCTAGATTCCGAAAGGATATCAAGACGCGAACAGGAGAGGGTACTAGGCTCTCTCCAGTTTGCTTCAGTGACAGACCCAGTGCTAAGAGCACAGCTAAAGGATGCAACCGGAGTTTGGAGAAGGTATGCATCAAACGCGCGAAGAGACCTGAGAAGACCAGTGCCGCCTCGGCTACGTACTCTTCTCAGACCTTGGTCCCAAGCCAGACATCTAAAGAAGTCGGTTCTTCTTCAGCCACCTCCCCCGTTGATGACGATTCACTCAGACGCCTCAAAGGAGGGATGGGGAGGTCACTCTCATCGGAAAAAAGTCCAGGGGACTTGGTCCACGCTATTCAGGACCTTTCATATAAACTTTCTAGAAGCTATGGCAGTGCTCCTTACCTTAAAGAAAGTCTCCTCGCGTCACTCGATCCACATAAGATTGGTGACGGACAGCGAGGTGGTTGTGAGATGCTTGAATCGACAAGGGTCGAGGTCACCACCTCTCAACCAAGTGATGTTAGCCATTTTCCGATTGGCGGAAAAGAAGAAGTGGTACCTGTCGGCAGTTCACCTTCAAGGAGTCCGCAATGTGACAGCGGACGCTCTATCCAGGTTCACACCGATAGAGTCGGAATGGTCCTTAGACGCAGGATCATTTTCCTTCATTCTGAATCAAGTCCCAGAACTGCAAATAGACCTCTTTGCGACGAAAGACAACAAGAAGTTGCCCCTGTACGTGTCCCCGTACGAGGACCCCTTAGCGGAAGCAGTGGACGCAATGTCCCTCGACTGGAACAGATGGTCCAGGATTTATCTGTTCCCTCCTCACAACCTTCTGTTGAGGGTCCTCAACAAACTGAGATCCTTCAAGGGGGTAGCGGCAATAGTGGCCCACAAGTGGCCGAACAGTATGTGGTTCCCCTTGGCGTTGGAACTACAGATGAAGTTCGTGCCGCTACCACATCCAGTTCTGACCCAGCGAGTCCAGAAGTCGACTGTCTGCGCTTTATTACAGAAAACCCGGACCCTGCAGCTCATGATTTTCTCGCCCTTGCGGTGAGAAAGCGTTTCGGGATTTCGAAAGCCAGCATAGACTTCCTAGAGGAATATAAGTGCAAATCGACTAGAAGGCAATATGAGTCATCTTGGAGAAAATGGGTGGCCTTTGTAAAGGCAAAGAATCCGCAGGAGATCTCAACAGACTTCTGCTTATCTTTCTTCATCCACCTCCATGGCCAAGGGTTGGCAGCTAACACGATTTCAGTGTGTAAATCTGCTTTGATGAGACCCATTTTATTTGCCTTCCAGATCGACCTAGGTAACGAGATCTTTAATAAAGTTCCGAAAGCCTGTGCTAGGCTCAGACCTTCAGCACCTCCAAAGCCCATCTCATGGTCTTTAGACAAAGTTCTTCATTTCGCCTCCCTGTTGAGCAATGAAGAATGTGCGTTAAAGGATTTGACGCAAAAAGTTATTTTCCTATTTGCACTCGCGTCCAGGGCCAGGGTTAGTGAGATCGTAGCCCTCTCGAGAGAGGCAGGTCGTGTTCAGTTCCTTGATGGGGGGGAGCTGAACCTGTTTCCGGATCCTACGTTTCTCGCCAAGAATGAGTTACCCACCAACAGGTGGGGTCCCTGGAGAATCTGCCCTCTGAAAGAAGATGCATCTCTATGTCCAGTAGAATGCCTAAAGGTCTATCTTCGTAGAACTTCAGACTTCAAGGGTGGTCAACTATTCAGGGGAGAAACGTCAGGCTCAAATTTATCTCTGAATCAACTCAGAGCGAAAATCACATATTTTATTCGCAGAGCGGATCCTGACAGTACACCCGCAGGTCACGATCCGAGGAAAGTTGCCTCATCCCTAAATTTCTTTAATTGTATGGATTTTGAACATCTCCGTTCATACACGGGCTGGAAGTCTTCCAGGGTGTTCTTTCGCCACTATGCGAAGCAAGTAGAGGAACTTAAGAGATCTGTGGTAGCAGTGGGTCGTGTAGTTAACCCTACTGTTTAACTCTGCGAGGAACAGTGGTCTTAATTGGGACGATTAAGTCCAGGGTGAGTCTGTAGGTACATACTGTACTACAAACTAAATGAGGGCACCAAGTGCCCATATAGACTGTTCCTTCTTTCAAAGGTGAACCTAGCATAAGTTCAGACATGTGTGCCAAGCGTTTCTAACGCTAATGTGATTGATTTGTAATACAGACTTTTATGACTTGATACCTTGGTATCTTATTAAAGTGGTGTTTAATGGTTTTTCTTTCAGATAAACAAGTTCTGTTTACTATCATACTTATGCTTAAAGTTTTGGGTTATCCTCTTTTATATAAATATATATATTTGTTGTTAACCTGTCTGTTTATTATCTGTCAATAAACTTGTTCTTGAGAACCTTGCGTCTCTTTCACCTGTGTCAATTTATTGGTATAATTGAGCATTTTAATTCTATGTATCTTATCTGGGATAATTCTGATAGAATTGTTCTGTTATGCAAGCTATGTTGCATTGGTTTATGTAGTCCCCTAATGGGAGGACTCCGTCCCATAAAGGGACGAGGGCGGTTTTATTAGTTTCTTCCTATGCGGATATAAACCTTTGTCCAATACAAGTATTGTGCGGATTACTGGTCAATATATTGACGCAGTGGTTCTATACAAACTATGCTTTACTTAATATAGGGCGAGACCACTATATTAGCTTGCCTGGTATTCATACATAGATATATGTACTCTTCGAGACTTTCCAGAGTCTAGTAGGACTCTTCCCTGTAGGGGGCAGGAAGCTCTAACATAGTTTATAGTTAGTTGAAAAGATGTATAACGGTAACATCTTAGGTCTCTAGGTCTAGTCGACCGGGAATAAATTACCTCCGGGGAGTACGGCACGTTCTGAGAATCCACAGATACAGTAATGCTCTGGTACACTTCCATCAGGACGACATGGCTTGAGCCCAAAAAACGGATTTTGAGCGAAGCGAAAAATCTATTTTTGGGTGAGATGGCCATTTCGTCCTGATGGACCCGCCCTTGCCTTTCTAAGAAAGGGCTGTAGGACCCCTCCCTACATACAGTATCTGTAGCACCTCGTGTACGCTACAAGGAATACAGATGGCGCCAGGATTGGCGCCAGGCACGCATACGAATCGGGGGATAGGGAAGCTTTGGGAGCGGCTCCCCTTTTTCTTTCCCGAATTCGTATCTCGTCAATCACCTCCTACGAGACGAAATCTCTGTCCAGGTCGTAGATTGCCATGTGACGTGTCCAGAATACGTCCTCTGATATGTCGCGATATCCCTTTCACGAGGGATACTCGCTCCAGGAGTTAGAATTCTGGTACCTTAAGGTAAATTCTCTGGGAATATCGCCGTAGTTGTAATATACCCTAGGAAGCTACCCTATAGGAACTTCCATCAGGACGACATGGCTATCTCACCCAAAAATAGATTTTTCGCTTCGCTCAAAATCCGTTATATATATATATATATATATATATATATATATATATATATATATATATATATATATATATATATATATATATACACATACATATATATATATATATATATATATATATATATATATATATATATATATATATATATATATATATATATATATATATATATATATATATATATATATATATATATATATATATATTATAAATACACAACACACACACACACACTTTTATATATATATATATATATATATATGTATTAGTATTTGTAAGCATGTAATTATCCTTCTTATATGTTCAAATGGATATATTGTAACTCTTATCAAGAGATACAATTTCCATATGATTATCCATCTATCTCTATTTATTCACATACTTGGATGGAAATTCACTGTTGTGTTAAAATGTTCAAGAAAAAAAAAACATTAAAAAAGAAATATCTTTGTCTCCGCCATAGGATGATGGCACTTCGAGTACCGTTGGGGGTCGTTGGCGAAAGTGTCTCCTCGAAGGTACGGTGAATTTCCCAATAAAAAAAGAATAGAGAGGACCAAAAGGCAGGTTTGGAGGAAGGGGGGGCGTTCAAGAGAGGTCTTTTAGGAGGTCTAGCTACCGTAAACGGGGTCTCATAAATGTAGTTATAACCTCATGAGGGTGATGTTAGCGAATGCGTTGCTAATGTGAATCAGTGTTATATATTTATCATATTGGAATAGTATTTTGATGTTTTACAAGAAGAATCGGCTATCCGGATAGGGATGGATATGCTAGGGATGTTTTATTATTTAGATTATAATCTTTTTGCACATCAAATCTAATTTATTGCTGGGTATAACTTTCATTTATAAATCAGGTGATAATACAACAATAACCATTTAATGCTGATATGAAATAACATATTAATGTATATATATATATATATATATATATATATATATATATATATATATATATATATATATATATATATATATATATATATATATATATATATATATATATATATATATATATATATATATATATTGACCTATATGTAGTAAATCATTTTTTCAGTTATCTTCAGTGATATCATTGTCAGATCAGTTTTTATTTATCAAGGAATAAACTTTAGCGCGCCTTTTAAATAATTCTGTTTTACAATAAAAAGAACAAAAAATATTGGACGCGAATTGGGCTGTCTTTTAGTTTTACAGTCTTTTATTATATTATATCAATTTAGTTAATACAAATATAACTAAATTGCAGTTTACAAAAAGTATGATATTTATATTAGCTGTTTCTCCAACACCAAATGCAAAGAATTCAAGTTGAACAGCATAATACACTTTGATTACATTCACAGATGTGTGGTCATTAATGGTTGGTTACACTTAAAAAAAAAATCCTAATTTTAATCGGAAATTTTCCGTAAGAATATACTAATCACTGTCGTATTTCAGTAAAATACAGGCGACCGTGATTTTACCTAATGGTGTTATTATTATTAGGGGTTGGTGACCGTAATATCACTCCTCTACGCTAATATATCAGTATTTAAAACCATAAAAATCCTGGAATAAATGTTGCCAGGCATGTACGGTTTCTTTTTTTTTTTTTTTTTTTTTTACGGCCCATTTTTAACATCGTATATATTTCAGAATATTCAAGTTGCAAGTAAATGTTAGACATTTACTTGACCAAGAGTGTATCGTAGTGCACGATTTAAATATTGGCAAAATTGATTTTCGATATTAAGAATATACTACCAGCCTTACTATACTTCATTTCCCGATATATAGTAAATCTAAGATAGTTAGTTTTTCACAGACAAATAAAAGTTTCAAAACTTTACCTATTTTCAAAATTAAGATGGAGACACAAATAAATTGCAAAATCAAGTCACGTGGCCCAATATCTTATTGGTCTTAATTTTTTAGCAAGAGACACATCTTGCATTCTCTTGAAACAAGAGAATTCAAGCCAATATCGACTTTCCATTACATACACCCAGTATATTAAATTTTCATAAATTCTTGAGATTTCGCCATTAATGCAAACAGGGGAGATGTCCAATAAATTCCCCCCCCTCTCTCTCTCTCTCTCTCTCTCTCTCTCTCTCTCTCTCTCTCTCTCTCTCTCTCTCTCTCTCTCTCCTTAGAATCTTATCCCTTTCCTTTGAAGTGAAACAGCCTGGAGGTTCGTTCCTTGTTAGTGCTTTCACGCATTGGATGAAAACCTCTCTTCGCATATCTGGTTGTCTAATGAGATAAAAATAAATAGCATCTTTTCATGCTTCTACAAAGTTTGCGCTTCATTACCACCTAATGTAATTTTGCGAAGTTGAGGAGTATGGGGGGGGGGGGGTTAGGGGCCCTTTAGTGCATTTTCTTTTAAAAAAGAGGAAATGTGGAAGACTGTGTTAGGATTTTTGGGACTCGTAGTTTTGGGATCTAAAGTTTGAGCCTTACTCAATGCTTGATAAAATTCATAAATGAACAAAACCCCTTTCCGTTCTTGAGTCATCTGTATCCATTGCCTGGTACTTCTTGTTCCTATCTTGGGTGAAGAGGGGGTTTGTTGTACTGCACGTTTATCATATGCTTGTACACTGTAACGTTATTTATTTATTTTGTATATTGACGTTATGGTTCTCCCCTTACACTGATAACCTGCTTATGCCTGTACGTGCTTGTATCGATCTGTATGAAATTATGTGACCTTCTTTCACTGAAACTGTTGATATGAATGCTCGCTGTCTGTTGAAATAAAGTCAGTTGCATTTACGCCGTCTCCCAGTTATCACCTAACTGAAGTAAATAAAGTCTGAGCCTTACTCAATGCTTAATAAAATTCATTAATACACACAACCTTTCCGTCCTTGAGTCATCAGTATCTATTGCCTGGTACTTCTTGTTCCTAACTTGGGTGAAGAGGGCGTGCATATTATAAACGTCCCTGCCTAGTTTCTTGTAGTTTCTGATACCTCACTACCCTTGAGAGCCTGGCCCTCTCTGGTCCTAGCTTGGGTGGAGAGGGGGCTTGGACGCTGATCATATTGATATATGGTCAGTCTTTAGACCATTGTCACTGTCCCTTGCCTCTGCAGTTCATGAGCGGCCTTTAATCCTTAAACCTTTATGTTTAAGTTCTCTAAAACGTTATACCACAACTTCAATGACCTAACCCTTACTTTTGCTGCTCATGAGTGACCTTTAAATCTAGATGTGGAAAGTAGCAGCCTTAGGAATAACGTAAAGATGACGTCACATCGACAGGATGTAATGGACTTTGGACCAGTTTGATGATAAAGGAGAAGATAGTTAAACACCAGCGTAAGAAGTGTTTGTGGCCCAAATTTTCCTTTGATTCCTAGAAGCTTTTGTTTACCTCTTCCCTATATAATAAAGGTCTACGTGTCTGTCTATATATATATATATATATATATATATATATATATATATATATATATATATATATATATATATATATATATATATATATATATATATATATATATATATATATATATACACATATATATTTATATATATACATATATATATATATATATATATATATATATATATATATATATATATATAAATATATATATATGTGTGTGTATATATATATATATATATATATATATATATATATATATATATATATATATATATATATACATACATACATATTAATATATATATATATATATATATATATATATATATATATATATATATATATATATACATATATTTATATACATACATATATATAAATATATATATATATATATATATATATATATATATATATATATATATATATATATATATATATATATATCATGGCACGCTCAGCAACATCACCAGACGTTGAGTACTCGTCCTCTTCCCATCCCACAGAAAGATGCAGAGTGAATAGTCATACCCCAAGTACGCTGGGTAATCACAATCTTCCACAAATTGCCGGAACTGTCGGGTTGTAGTTAGGAAAGGGGGAGGGGTGGGAGGAGTTGAATCTGTGCGTGTGTGTGTATGCGTGTGTCTATATATCTATAGAGAAATTTAGCCCTCATTTTTGACGCTTCACGTATAATAGTATTTCAATAATTCGGGTAAAGGGGACTTCATACCATGAAACTTGTGACTTGATGAATTAGATACCTAGCATACGGTGGACTAAATATATATTTGTCAGAAACAGCTGCTCTTTAAATTAGTAAGTTTCATTCCACTTACACTTTCAAACTTAAATATTCACAAACACAAACAGGACTATACATCCCTCGTATTTTCATTTATTCAGATCTAACAGAACTAATAAAATATGTTCCAAAGACGCAAAATATCCATGTCAACAACACTGTCTCCTTTGCAGTCAATTCTGGAAAACACTTTTTTGGCGAGTTTCGAAACGGGGCGCTCGGGAGCCTTTCGCGATATTGGTTGTGTCGAGAGACGTGTCTCTGAAGTATGAATGTTGGTGATTTTTCAGACCAGACGGAAGAATTTCGTATCCGAATCCCTTTACAAGAGTCGAATATATAGGAATGCGACGTCGCCATCGGAAATTCTGTGTGTATTGTTGATTTTCCGTTCGAACCGGAGTGAGAAGGCAGTCGGGAGGTGTTCGAAAATGAACCTAAACCTAATATTAATATGTTGAAAGAAGAATCTATATGATTATTTGACATCATTAGTATTATGATAAATGACAATAAACCAAAGGAAGCACTTTCACAGAGGGATCATCAGCATTACATTATGCCCACATACACTGTGATATTCATCCTGGATATAAAGTTTCCTTTCCTATATGTTTTTCACACCAACTATTAAACGCTTTTCTATTCATTGCTTTCATCAACATCACATCGAATTCCAAACACGATTATTTACAAAAACAAGCTACCTGCGAGGACCCAAACTCCAATGTGTTTACTTTCTATTATACAACTGGACTCTATAATACTTCTTTCCAATAAGTTATTCGAATAAACCAATTTCATTCCACAAGACTAGTTATTAATATGATTTTGATACCTAATATGGACATACATTGCATTATTATCTTGAGCACATTTTATACTTTTCTTATGTTGTTCAATAATGTCTTCGAAGGCTTTGCCTGTTTGGACAACATATTTTTTTTTTTCACATGGGATATGATATACACATCCTTAGTATTGTCAGAAGAATGTTTTATGAGAACTGTTTTTATTGTGTTATTGCTGTTATGTGCTACTTTAACGTTGAAAGTTCTTAACAATTTGGAAATATTTATAAAAAAAATTACTATACGGCAGTACAAGTAAGTGTTTTGTCGTATAGTTTTCCTCATTGTTATTACCAAACGTCTTTTTTTTTTTTTTTTTTTTTTTTTTTTTTTTTTTTTTTTTTGCTGTTTTAGTGCATCATCTAATACAGTATAATTTCAAGTTACTTGAATTTCTTACCTATTGTCTCACTCTCGTCTATTTCATCATCAGTAGGTAGAAGGTTGGCCACGGTACCACCCACCCATTGAGATACTACCAGTAGAGAGTTAGGGCCTCCTTTGACTGGCCAGACAGTACTGCATTGGAGCCTTCTCTTTGGTTACGGTTCATTTTCCCTTTGCCTACACATACATGGAATAGTCTGGCCTATTCTTTACATATTTTCCTCTGTTCTCATACACCTGACAACACTGAGATTACCAAACAATTCTTCTTCACCCAAGGGGTTACTGAAATGTAATTGTACAAAGCCCACTTTCCTCTTGGTAAGGGTAGAAGAGACTCTTTAGCTATGAGAGCAGCTCTTCTAGGAGAAGGACACTCCAAAATCAAACCATTGTTCTCTTGTCTTAGGTAGTGTCAAAATCCCTGTACCATGGTCTTCCACTGTCTTGGTTAGAGTTCTCTTGCTTGACGGTACATACGGGCACACTATTCTATCTATTTTCTCTTCCTCTGGTTTGGTTAAAGTTTATATAGTTTACAAAGGAGATATTTATTTTAATGTTGTTACTGTTGTTAAAATATATTTTTCCTTTTAGCCTTGCCCCACTGAGCTATTTTCCCTGTTGGAGTTCCTGGGCTTTAAGCATCCTGCTTTTCCAACTAGGGTTGTAGCTTAGCAAGTAATAATAATAATAATAATAATAATAATAATAATAATAATAATAATAATAATAATAATAATAATAATAACATATTCACAGCTGAAAATTCTTAATGCTCTTAATATCATAGAAATGACTACAGATATCTTAACTTTATAACTTTTGCTTTAGTAATGGACATATGCAGAGATATTCATTGTCTTTCTATATACACTAAACTTGAATCTATCTATATTTTTATGAAATCTATTGACAGTACCAAGCCCTTCAATTTATAAAAAAGATTAAATAATTTGTCCTTTTCTAGGTATATACACATGTGGTCAATATACAGAAACCATTTTACATATTCAGGTATAATGTTACTTAAGATTCTGCTTT
>NC_090741.1:94454755-94459755 GCF_036898095.1 Palaemon carinicauda | reverse complement strand
GATCCCCTTCCAAGGTTACGGCTCATTATTCCTATGCCTACACATACACCGAATAGTTTGGCTTATTCTTAACTCCTTCTCCTCTGTCCTCATACACCTAACAACACTGAGATCACCAACTACTGCACTGTAATTGTTCAGTGAGTACTTTTCCCTTGGTAAAGGTAGAAAAGACTTTTTAATTAAGAATATGATAAAGAACGAAAATATTTGCTTTCAATAGTTTCATTCAATAAACCTGGACAGAAAAATATGTGCTAGGAAAAGAGTTTTTTTCTACTTTTCTAAGAGAATCACCCCGTACTGCAACAATTTTGCTTCCTGTCCAATTAGTCTTTGTGAAGAAACCTTTCACTGTGTTTGTTTTTGTGATTATACATCACATACATATACCAAAGGCACTTCCCCCAATTTTGAGGGTAGCCGACATCAACAATGAAACAAAACAAAAAGGGGACCTCTACTCTCTACGTTCCTTCAGCCTAACCAGGGACTCAACCGAGTTCAGCTGGTACTGCTAGGGTGTGTGACGGGCCGAGAGAGGAGTTGTGAACTCAAAGGCAGGATGCAATCAACTGAGTTTATTAAGGAACACTCTTCTTTATATACAAAACCTCAAAGCAACAGGACATGACCTGTGGAAATGAGAGAGGAAATCCGCACCGAGGATTGGCATTGTGACGTCAGCAACGAGAAACTTCCAATGGAATTTACCATTTCCGAACGATAATGTGAGGTTCTTATGTCAGCTTCGGTTGACGTTGAATAGGCATCCTCGTCGTCAGGGGTGGAGGCGTTGATGGAGGTCTTGAAGTGGCTGTCCATAAGGGCGTCGGCTTTGGTCATCAAGTCCTTTATGGGTAAACTATCGACATCGGGTATGACAGCGCGTACAGGTTCGGGTAAACGGCGTATCCAAAGGGCACGAAGTAGGTTCACCTCACGAGGAGAGCCGTCTGCGGCAGGTTGAAGGCGAGCGATACTGGTCATTTCCCTGAGGGCAAGCGAAGCCCTTTGGTCCCCCAACGGTTGTTGCGAGAGCTGAAAAAGCTTTGCTATACGGGCGGCTGGTGACGGCGAGTACTACTGCAGAAGGTATGTTTTGAGGGCTTCATACGCTATTGGGGTGTCTCCTTGTTCACAAAGCCAGTCGGATATTTCTGGGAAGGTGTCCTCGGGTATCGCCGCGAGAACATAATCCGCTTTGGTGGTTGAGCGAGTCACGCCCCTGATACAAAACTGGACTTCTGAGCCCTGAAACCAAGCAAACGCTTCTCCGGTGGCGAACGGTGAAAGTTTCAATGGGGCGGCGCCAACTGCTGTAGTAGAGTCTGTCTCCGTCATAGTACCAACGAGGGAGGTGGGGGTGGAAGGCAGTGGGAGCGAGTCGACTTCTGGGGTCACCAATGTGACGGGCCGAGACAGGAGTTGTGAACTCAAAGGCAGGATGCAATCAACTGAGTTTATTAAGGAACACTCTTCTTTATATACAAAACCTCAAGGCAACAGGACATGACCTGTTCGAGAGACAGACAATGTTACAGAGCAAAACGGAGACATGATCATTCAGGTTCTTTTTAGTGCGAGGGAAGAGCGCAGATACAAACATAATATATACAAAATAATTATGTACAATTGTGTTCCACACGGTTGGTACAGGTGCCACAGCCCAACCTCCCACATTATCCACCACAGATGAAGCTTCATAATGCTGAATCCCCTACTGCTGCTACCTCCGCGGGCATCTAAGGCACCGGAGGAAGCAGCAGGGCCTACCGGAACTGCGTCACAATCGCTCGCCATTCATTCCTATTTCTAGCATGCTCTCTTGCCTCTCTCACATCTATCCTCCTATCACCCAGAGCTTTCTTCACACCATCCATCCACCCAAACCTTGGCCTTCCTCTTGTACTTCTCCCATCAACTCTTGCATTCATCACCTTCTTTAGCAGACAACCATTTTCCATTCTCTCAACATGGCCAAACCACCTGAACACATTCATATCCACTCTAGCCACTAACTCATTTCTTACACCCGTTCTCTCCCTCACCACTTCGTTCCTAACCCTATCTACTCGAGATACACCATCCATACTCTTTAGACACTTCATCTCAAACACATTCAATTTCTGTCTCTCCGTCACTTTCATTCCCCACAACTCCGATCCATACATCACAGTTGGTACAATCACTTTCTCATATAGAACTCTCTTTACATTCATGCCCAACCCTCTATATTTTACTACTCCCTTAACTGCCCCCAACACTTTGCAACCTTCATTCACTCTCTGACGTACATCTGCTTCCACTCCACCATTTGCTGCAACAACAGACCCCAAGTACTTAAACTGATCCACCTCCTCAAGTAACTCTCCATTCAACATGACATTCAACCTTGCACCACCTTCCCTTCTCGTACATCTTATAACCTTACTCTTACCCACATTAACTCTCAAATTCCTTCTCTCACACACCCTTCCAAATTCTGTCACTAGTCGGTCAAGCTTCTCTTCTGTGTCTGCTACCAGTACAGTATCATCCGCAAACAACAACTGATTTACCTCCCATTCATGGTCATTCTCGCCTACCAGTTTTAATCCTCGTCCAAGCACTCGAGCATTCACCTCTCTCACCACTCCATCAACATACAAGTTAAACAACCACGGCGACATCACACATCCCTGTCTCAGCCCCACTCTCACCGGAAACCAATCACTCACTTCATTTCCTATTCTAACACATGCTTTACTACCTTTGTAGAAACTTTTCACTGCTTGCAACAACCTTCCACTAACTCCATATAACCTCATCACATTCCACATTGCTTCCCTATCAACTCTATCATATGCTTTCTCCAGATCCATAAACGCAACATACACCTCCTTACTTTTTGCTAAATATTTCTCGCATATCTGCCTAACTGTAAAAATCTGATTCATACAACCCCTACCTCTTTTAAAACCACCCCATACTTCCAAGATTGCATTTCCTGTTTTATCCTTAATCCTATTAATCATTACTCTACCATACACTTTTCCAACTACACTCAACAAACTAATACCTCTTGAATTTCAACACTCATGCACATCTCCCTTACCCTTATATAGTGGTACAATACATGCACAAACCCAATCTACTGGTACCATTGACAACACAAAACACATATTAAACAATCTCACCAACCATTCAAGTATAGTCACACCCCCTTCCTTCAACATCTCAGCTTTCACACCATCCATACCAGATGCTTTTCCTTCTCTCGTTTCATCTAGTGCTCTCCTCACTTCCTCTATTGTAATCTCTCTCTCATTCTCATCTCCCATAACTGGCACCTCAACACCTGGAACAGCAATTATATCTGCCTCCCTATTATCCTCAACATTCAGCAAACTTTCAAAATATTCCGGCCACCTTTTCCTTGCCTCCTCTCCTTTTAACAACCTTCCATTTCCATCTTTCACTGTCTCTTCAATTCTTGCGCCAGCCTTCCTTACTCTCTTCACTTCTTTCCAAAACTTCTTCTTATTCTCTTCATATGACTGACCCAATCCCTGACCCCACCTCAGGTCAGCTGCCCTCTTTGCCTCACGTACCTTGCGCTTTACTTCCACATTTTTCTCTCTTTATTTTTCATACTTCTCTATACTATTATTCTGCAGCCATTCTTCAAAAGATGATATCTCCTTCCATTCCACTACTTTACCTGTCATCCATTCACTCAGCAATAACGCCACACCCTCTCTCGCTCCTCCCCTTTCAATCCCAGACACTCTACCAGACATTTCACCAAACATCACTTCACCCTTTCCTTTCATCTTTGTCTCACACAAGGCCAATACATCCATCCTTCTACATCTAAACATACTTCCAATCTCACATCTTTTACTCTCTATCGTACTACATCCACGCACATTCAAACACCCCAAAACTAGAGTGCGGGGAGCAGTCACTCTCCCCCCAGCTCCATCTCTTTGTCGATGTCTCGTAGGATTTTTATACAGGAGAGAGGGTTCCCAGCTCCCTCGTCCCGTCCCTTTTAGTCGCCTCTTACGACACGCAGGGATAACGTTGGCGCTTTTCTAATTTTTATATGCCCCCGCTGCCACAGGGGGCATATATACCTTCCGAGATATTTCGGGGGTATTTTTCTTCATATTCATTAGATTCAGTATACATTACATTATGGGGGAATTAGTGATTATTCTTAATTTTATTTATATTTTGATATACATATAGTATATTTCTCTATGTATCAGAACTGAGTAGAAAAAGGTCCTGTTCTTGTAAAGTTTCAGAATAGTATTCATCCCGACCAATCATTCTACAGAAAATAACTCCAAGAAAAATTTTTCCAAATGATAGAGTACGTTTAATAGTTGTGAAATAAACATTAAATATACTTACTAAATTTTGTATGAACTCATCGTCTGGTGTAAAGGAAGAGGATCCTCAGCTTATGAGAAAGTAAATGAACCAGCAACAAGCTATCATAACTAATGTCTATAACATAGGTTGTTACAACAACTACCACTGTCTTTTTTTTAAAGACAGATTGCAATGTGAGGCAAGAGATCATTAATAAAGAGATTCAATTGTATTCAGTGGGATTTCTATCGATCTTCTCTGATTGAAAACATCGAGAAATCGACATTTTCATCAAGTACTTTGACAACACAGTCTTAAAACTTATGTTTAGCGCGTCTAGAATTCAAGGATATCTCTCCTCAAGAACCGTTGTGGATTTCTAAAGAGATTTAGAATTAAACTCTGGCACAGCCCCCAGGGGAACTTTACCTAGAGCGCAAGCTAACCCAAGTTACTTTTGTCAAATAATTATACTTCAAGAAGCAAGATAGATCAAATCAGGGTTATGATCGGATCATTCATAACGCTGTGTCCTAAAGAAACGATCTTTTAAGTAATCAGGACTCAAAATTCCTCTATCAAGGAATCCACATTGAGTGTAAAAAGAAAATTTAAGTATAGTTTCCATGTTGCAA